>NC_073691.1:194406933-194645622 GCF_029784155.1 Uranotaenia lowii | reverse complement strand
GAACAGAAAGCTCAATCCCGAAAGTACTCTGCGTACTCATTCACGAATCGTCAACATCGGTGCTCAGTATACATTCAGGCTCTTTGCAGGTTCATGAGATTAAAGTCTGCTTCATTTAATATTGGAACAAATTCTTATGCTCATTGTGGCGCTCCTAGTGGACGGATTTGGAAACATTTTTCACACACGTGTCGGGAAATTCATTACCTTTCACCATGTATTTATGTCATAACACCAAACGATAGCATTTTGTAAACAACCGCCATGGAAGCCGAACGGAGAGATCAAATTGTGCACAGTTTTCTTGAAAATCCATTGTTGTCGGTATCGAAGCTAGCTAAACAGCTTAAAATGCCCAGAAATACCGTATGGCGTGTTATCAAGCAGTACAAGGAAACATTGACGACGGCTCGGAAGCCGCATTCGAAGCGTCGGAGTGGAACTGTCGACCGGAAACTGCGTGGGAAAGTCATCAAGGCCGTCAAGAGGAATCCCAATCTTTCAGACCGCGATTTGGCCAATAAGTTCCAGGCCGCTCACAGTACGGTGCGACGAATTCGTCTCCGGGAAGGAATAAGGTCATTCCGAGCCAGCAAACAGCCAAATCAGACGCTGAAGCAGAACAATGTGGCCAGAATCCGTGCTCGAAAGCTGTACGATCAAGTGCTGACCAAGTTCGACGGATGTATTCTGATGGAAGATGAGACCTACGTGAAGGCGGACTTTGGGCAAATCCCAGGTCAAAAATTTTATTTGGCGACGGCTCGGGGGGATGTACCTGCAAAATTTAAGTTCGTGTTTGCGGATAAATTCGCCCGCAAGTACATGATTTGGCAGGGGATATGCAGTTGTGGACAGAAAACCAAAGTCTTTCTCACTGACAAGACAATGACATCAGAAGTCTACAAAAAAGAGTGCCTACAGAAACGGATTCTGCCGTTTATTCGTGCCCACGACCGTCCAGTAATGTTTTGGCCGGACCTCGCAAGCTGCCATTACAGCAAAACTGTTATGGAATGGTACGCAACGAACGGGGTCAGCGTAATACCGAAGGACCTCAACCCCCCAAACTGCCCCCAGTTCCGGCCGATAGAGAAATACTGGGCAATCACGAAGCGGAGGCTTAAGGCAAAGGGAAAACTTGTTAGGAACATGACTCAAATGAAGAACTGGTGGAATCAAATCGCCAAAACGGTGGACGAAAAGGGTGTGCGCTGCCTAATGTGCCGTATTACGGGAAAAGTACGAGAATTTCTTCGAAACAGCAATGAATAATTTTTTTAATTTTTTTTTATGAAAGAGTAAAGAAAATGCTACATTTGTATGAAAAACAAATTATGAATTCGTTAATAAATGACAGAACTACACGCAATTGTTTGTGTTCCAATATTAAATGAAGCAGACTTTATCCAATCTTCCTTTTCAGTATCAAGCAAACATTGCTGAAAGTGAAAAAAGCTCAATTCGATTATCATTAAGTTTAGTTGAATGGTGACAAAGCTGGTTCGATGCGCTAGACTTGCGGAAATTGAATAGTTACTGCAGTAATTGAATAGTTACTGCATGCTGAGTTTCCTATTTTTTAAGGATTTTGATAAGAAAAAAACCTGATAGTGTGTAGAGGTGGGAAGGTTGAGAAATAAGTGTTCGAATTGGCGAGAAGAACGCTGGCGAGGGAGCGTGTGGGACGAATGTGGGAGACAAAATTACGACAAAAATGTAACAAAATTATGACACAAATATGACAAAAATTTAGCAATAAAATTACAAAACATGACAAATGTGGTAAAAGTATGACAAAATTATGACACAAAAAATATAAAAGAATCTGACAAATATGACTTAAATTTTACAGTATAATTAAAAAAAAAAACAACGCAACTCTGTCGAAAATATGACAAATGTGATCATAATATGACAAATTTTTCTACAAAAATGACAAAATTCTACAAAAATATAACAAGTGACAAAAAAGTGGAAACTATAATAAAAATATGACGAAATATTGGCAAAAATTCAAAAATAAGCAAGATTGTAAAAATATGACGAATATGACCGAGCCGATCAGAAGCTTTTATATTCGTTGACTTTTTTGTTCCTTTCATTTCAGTTCAAGCTTTTTACACTGATAGAAAATCACAGTCAATATCATTTGTGCTTTCAGAAAATTTGCAGCACTGGTCGCAAGTGATTAAGCGGTTCGAGAAACGATTGACCACCGATCGGGAGCGCAGAAATGAAGGAAAAAGTATTCCGTACAATATTAAAAATCACAACAGCGTAGTTGGAGCCTTCAAACGAAACCCAAACGCCTCCGATCGGAATGTGGCTAAGAAGCTGCACCTAAGCCGAAGTTTGGTCCAGAAGGCCTCAAGCCACTACTCCAAGCACGAGCTGAAGTGGTATGCGGACAATAAAGTCAATTTCGTGCCGAAAATGTTCAACACTCCGCAGCTCCGCCCATCCAGAAGTATTGGGCGATTATGAAACAGCACCTTCTTAAACGACCTAAGGTAGTAAAAACAGTCGAGGAACTGAAGAAATTATGGGTTTACATGCAAAAAACAGTTGATTCACAGGTTGTGCAGAATCTTATGGTCGAGGTTAAGGCCAAGGTGCGGGCATTTACGTATGGACTGTAAATAAAATACGAGTAAAATGATAAAATGAAGTTTAATAGTTATTTTTCAATCCCAGAAAATTTGATGGCAATCGGATGAAAACTCGAATTTTGCGAATCAATTTTGTGTGTGAACGGTTGACGGACCCAACTAGGCGGTTGTGATTTTTGATGTTGCACGGAATACTTTTTCCTTCACTTCTGGGCTTCTGATCAGTGGTCAATTCTCGAACCGCTTAATCACTCGCGACACCGTGGAATTCGCGATTCCCAACGTTTTAGCGATGGAACGATGCGGGAGATCCTTGTTCTCGTGCTGAATGCGTAAGATTTGATCACGCATGAGCTGTTCTTTCGACTCCATTTCGGCGAGTTTCGATCACAGGACTTTAAACTAGCAGGATGTAAACAATGCACGCTGAACTAAGAGCAAGTTCACTGGTCGAGATGGAGTTGGAAATTTCGAAGGTTTACATCACATCACAACAAATTTGCCGTCCACCGGTGTTGGGAAAATCTGATATTCGAACAGTTTCGCGCTGCAAAATTTGTATCGTATAACACTTTTTGGCTGACGGTGATAGAAAAACACATTGTTTTGCAACACCGAACCAAGTGATAGAGTCGGCGTTGCAATACAGTATTCGTCCGGACAACCCTTTTTAGGGAAAATCAGTGTTGGTCAAGTGATATCGGTACTCGATTCAAAGCAAGCCAACCATAAACAAATGATCCAATAAGTAAGTAATTATCACACATTGCAAAAAAAATTACTTGAATCAAAATCACATTTTTTCAATTTTAGGTTGTCCCTGTTTTTTCCTGCGGCCCAAGTCAGCAGTTGAAACAAGGGCACACGTTCAAGGCAAACAAATAAGGAAACAAACTGGATGCAGCCGGAAAAGTGGCTCGTTTTTATCTACCAGCAAAAAGGGAGGCTGCGGATCGGATGCTCCCAATAGCATGGAATTTGCCCAGAAGGCTTGCTGCAATCGGTCCTAGGAGATGCCGAAGAAATGCAAATTGAATTAGCGCTTCAAAAATGATTATTTCGGAACAGTTCAGAAATATATTCAGCTTCTAATTACCCCGGTTTAACTTACATACATAGTGAAACTAAACGTACATACTAAAACTTTTATATTCATATTATTATTTGCAAGCCAATGATGAAATAAAGTGAATTTGATTTCCATTTTTAAACGGTCAATTCAAAATACAAAAAATTAGTAAAAATACTGGAAAGCAAATGCACTTGGCATCGCTGGTAGCTTTCGATTTTATTCCTTCGTTTTCTATCACACCGATGGACGGCCAACATTTTTGTTCTATTTTTCGTGATAGAAAAATTCCCATCTGTGCTACAGCTGTCAAAATTTCTACCACTTTTTCCCAACACCATTGGACTTGCTCTAAATCTACCCAAATTTTCATTAAATTCTACCCATCGGTTAAAAAGTTAGAGAATTTCATAGTGTGGCAATTTCATCGTGGACACCCTTTAAACACTCTTCTCGGCTTTTCTGATCTTGGTTCATGTCCTCCAGATAGACCACTTGCGACCTTAAATTTGAGCAGCAGTTATAATCAACATTGTTGCCTCCAGGACGTTGATTCCTCAAGGCTCTGATACTTAACGATTGAGCAATAAGATGTAGATATGAATCACAATCTAAGCTACGGTATTAAAAAGAAAGGATTACCGTTTTCGCTTAAAAATTTCCTACAATACAAACTCACCTCCACAAACATCAACACGATTGCTTTAATACTGAATTTTCCGAGGATTTTCCTTCCGTGCTCGATTGCGAAAATGAACAATGCTTTTTCGGTTCTTTTTTCCGATTTAGGTTAAATTTTCATCCTTTTTTCGGTTAATTTTCGAAAACTAGAAATATGGTTCAAATTGTACTTCAAAATATTGATGAAAAATAACCATATTGGCAGTTCTGCAGCAAAAACGGAAAATGGTTATTTTTCCTTCAAAAATGGTTAAATAAATATGAGCTGTATTCAAAAATCGTCAAATAAAAAGAAGCTTGTACATGTTCTTCAGAAAAAAAGTGCAGGTGGTTAAGTAAAAATCACAGGTTTTTCGGTCCACACTACGGGTTGCTCGGTAATACTCGGTAATAAAAATAAAACAAAATAAATAAATAATAGAAGATCATTTACAGTTAAATTTTAAAGCTGTCAGTTTTCAGTAAAACAAAAAATACCAAACGAATTAACGAGCTTGACATGTTGAGAAGTCGTGAAAATAATAACCGAACTCGGCGATTTCCGTTTAATATGCACCTTACCATTTAAGTACTCTAGATGAAAATATATGGAACAGTAGGAGAAAAACAAAAATCTCAACATTTTTCGCGTTTATCAAAACGCTTTAAACTTCACCCGAATCAGATTAGGCGATTAAGTTTTGCCAGTATGATTCTGTTAATGAATAACTTATGGTTAGTTCTTTAGAGCTACATAGTTTTCATGAAATTTAATGATTAAGGATCATCTGTATGAACAATTGTTACAATATGGACAATATGGACCGTTCAAGTTATGGTTCAAGTCTATGTTATTCGAACGAGGCGCAACTATCTTCCTAACGATTCACAAAACTTCACCACGCCCTACTAGAATGCGTCGTCGCTGGCTGGCTGGCTGGCTAGCTGGCTAGAGTCTAAGCCAGGTGAACTCGTGTATAGGAACATATGTATGTACGTTTAGTTTGTGGTGCCAGAGCGCTGCTGCTGCTGTTTTTACTGTACACCATTGTTAAAACCCAAGGCGTCGATAGCTTTTTGCTCAGTCAGCTGGATGCAAATCAGACCTCCGTATACCTTTCGTGAGTTGGCTGGTCGGTCGGTCGGTTTTGGATCGGTCCGGGACTGCATGGGGCCTAGTTGTTTGAAAAAGCTCAAAAAGTAGAGAGAAGAAAAAAAAATCATTCCTACTTCCAACCCAACGGACATCGTCGTTCAGGTCAAGCCTTGTGGTCTCTTGTCGGCTGTTGTGGTAGCGTCTCAGATAGATTAGTTTCCGTTTATTTCTCGTTTTGTTGAGCCCAAGTGCCAAGTGGTGGTGGAACAGCAGTGGATAGGGCATCCTAGGTGGACCTTCTCCGGTGTCTACAGTCATCGGTTTGCCCTAGGCTAGTGAAGAACGGATTGTTCAGACGCCCTAGTCGGATCGTTGCGTCAATAGTTTTCGGGTGTCGGCGAACGTACGGTTCGTTTTCTGCTAACGCTTGGAGACTTCAACGGAAAAGTCCGTTGGCGATTATTGCAGGTACCGATAAGAAGCTCCTAGGCAGCGATAAGCGATTAGTTCTCGGCTTACATTGTCAACGAAACGAAAGTGCGTCAACACCGGGCAATTTTGTTCAAATAACTACTTTCAAGTGTTGGGCTTTTTATTTTCATATTCTAGTAGTGATTCCGGATGTGATAAGATGGGACCACAATTGGATAATTGTTCCAGTTGGTGCATTGTGTGAACAATCAAGCGGTCGTCATTGACTGTACTAAATATGCTGTATGAGTGATTTTACCCCAGCACTGGATGTCGGGCATTGTTGTTCGGTCTGTTCGGAGATCTTCAAAGTAAGATAGAAACTCGAAATTGGTATTTCATATAACTGCTTCTCACATAGAGCATCGCAGTCGTTTGGCAAACTTGGGCAGCAAAAAACACACACACTCAAAATGGTAAGTGATCGATCATAGATTTGTTTTTTTTTTTCGCAACATTTGCCTACGGGTATTAATGTGTCCATCATGTCGAAATTTATATAATCAGTTCGGTTTAACCGACGTAGGACTATCGTAGAAGCGACACAAACGGTTGAAATTTTCTTGAAATGTAAACTATTTAATGTTCGCCAGCAACCAAATGATTATCCAAAGTAAAATTTCAGATTTGTTTTGAAATTCATAACAACAGGTAATTCAAATTGGAGAACCAAGTTTCGTTAACAAAGTTTAAGTCTTTTGGCTTTATTGGAATTTATCATTGTTTTATAGAAGTTTGTTCAATGTATCAAAGTTTAATTGCTGTTTTACAGAAACTTTTGACAATGCTTGAAATATTTCATGTTTCTTAAAACGGTGCTTAAAGTTATGTTTGAGCTTGAATAAAAAATCATGTGTTTAATGCGCTTTAACATAGTTATGAGAGCTCTCTCTCAAAGCTACAATTCAACACCTACTTTTTGGATGGGGTCATAGCTTTGTTACTTGTTTTATTAAAGCATTCAAAGTTGTACAGTCATCAATCAACTAAGAGATTGGTTCCTATAATTGTTTTTTTGGTTTTCTTTTTAGAAACTCGAAACGAAGATAATTTAGCTGTGATGAAACTCTGATAAAGTATATTAGAAAGAAAGAGAGAAAGAGAGAGTATTCCTTTTTATATAGAAACGTCTAACGAAGCATTCATAAAACTCCGCTTGTATACCTACTCGGGGAGAGTACTGAGAAAAATATTATCCATTCAATGGCTCTGCTGTCATAAAACTAGGATAAAGCTTAGTAAACTTTATTTGAAACTTGCTTGAAACTACCAGTGTCCGGCTGACTAAACGCCATGTTGATCGTCGAATGAAACCAAAATAAATGACGCTTCTTTGCTGGATTAACAACTTTAATAACCGAAAGCAACTTATTTTCAACACGTATGTACATTAGGGTGTCCCAAAATTGCATAACTTCTGGGAATCTGAAGGCTCACCCTCCAAATGGTAGATTAAGATGTGCAGAACAAACTTTTGTATGGAGCCGACTAAAAAAAATCACGTTTAAAGGTTCCGCAAGCGCGATCTTTAAAAAAAGTCCACTTTCAAAAGATTTGATTTTAAATAAATTCAGAGTCCAAAAATTGTCATAAAGTTTATATATTTCATATTTTTTTAAATTTTGTTTGAGTTAAAAACTACACGTAAAAAATACAAAATGAACCAAATTTGTATCAAAATGTAAAACTAGCAAGCTATTTTCAAGCAAAAAAAAAAATTTTTTTTGTCCAAAAATTTTGAATTTAACTGACCAAAATGTGTACCAAGCGTAAAATATTTTTGATAGCAATGCCATCAAAAGATGCGGATTTTTACGATTTACGATTCAATGCTTAACAAAAATCACAATTTAGGATATTTTTTATTTAATTTATCAAATTTGTCTTAATAAATACCTACTTTAAAATCAAAATACTTGCAAAAAAAGACTTTGATGGTTTAAAGGAGTCATCAGAAGGCCATATGCCGAATTTGAGCAGAATCGGACAACAGGAAGGGATTGCACTGAATCTCAAGTGTGAAAGGGATTCTCAGACATAGTGTTCTAAAGAAGCATAAAAAACTGGTTTTCCATCATACATTTTCGTCTTTACCAATCGATTGCATGATCATGAAGGTTTTATTAAAATTTCAATTAAGACTAACATTTCACTTGAAGACTGCAACTCGATTAGACTTCAAACAAAAAAGTTATGGCTGTTCCAAGATTGTATTTTTGTGGCAAATTGTCGTTTAACACACAATGAGTACTTTTTACTCATTGCGTTTTACAGGACAATTTGTAACCATTTTTGGACCAAAAATTTTTTTTTTCTTGAAAATAGCTTGCTAGTTTAACATTTTGATTTTGAACAGATGAATTTGGTTAATTTGGTATTTTTTACGTGTAGTTTTTAACTCAAACAAAATTAAAAAAATATGAAATATATAAATTTTATGACAATTTTTGGACCCAGAATTTATTTAAAATCAAATCTTTTGAAAGTGGACTTTTTTTAAAGATCGCGCTTGCGGAACCTCTAAACATGATTTTTTTTTAGTCGGCTCCATACAAAAGTTTGTTCTGCACATCCTAATCTACCATTTGGAGGGTGAGCCCCCAGATTCCCAGAAGTTATTCAATTTTGGGACACCCTAATGTACATATGTTTGCCATGCAATATTTGTGTGCAATCTACCAGTATCAAATAGAAAATGATTTTCATGACGTCATTTGAAATCATTCTTTTCTCGAAAATAAAATTTAGTTAACAATTCATCTCTACAAATTCGTTAGTTTGGTGTTTTTAAAGGGCGCTTTTTTTAGACGACAAAATTCATACATAATATATGTACTTACTGTTGAAACTTACGTTTTCGGATCGAATTCGATTCCAGATTTGCCTGTTCCGGAATGCTGCCGATTCCAGAAAAAATCAAAACACATTTTTTTGGTTTCGTTCTCTTTCAGTAAATTCGTATATTGAGAACAATATTCATGAAATTTTCTTGAAAATTTCACTTTCTCTACATAGTTTGTGATCTATAACTTGCTTATCAACGTGAGTATTATCGCGCTAGTACTAACTTTTACTTCGGAAGTCCGGGTTTCCGACTTCCGACTGACTTCCGACAAAGAAAAATTAAGTTCATACTAGATTGTCGGAAGTCCGTGTTCAGGTGTCAGTTCACCTGCGACGTTTAAAAAAAATGCACAGAATACCGAAAATTTATTCATTTCTTCGGATCTGAACTTGTCGATGTGCATCCCATAGATTGGGGAACGCTATTCCAGGCATCAGCCGTCATAAATGCAAATGGTAGCCTAATTTCGGTCGAAAGGGTTCCCGTATTTGAATAAACCAGCATTTACACCACATATGGCAGTGATCCATTATTTACCTACCGCACCAATTCGCTCATTAGCTGTAGCTTATTTTTCCGGAAATGTGAGAAAACGCGTGCGTGTGTCCAGACGATTTGTTTTCATTTGAATACAATCGCGAAATGGTCGCCCATTGACACTGCGGTTTAGTGATTTGTTTGGAACGTTCTGGAATAGAAATTAGATTGTTTGTTAAAATTTTGCAATTTTTTTTCACGTGTTTGGCTTACCCTCCCAAGCCAAATTTGGTTCCCATATCTTGATAATAAATTTAAAGCTTATACTATATTTTAACAAAAATATTGATTTATTCCAAAAATTAATTGAAATTAAAAAGGGACAAGAACAGTTTTTTTTTTTTAATATGGTGCCAAAAACGAGCAGTTTAGCACGGGTGTTGCCAAAATCAAATCACTCGATAGCTCGAAGTTAGCAGACTAATTTTCAGAAAAGTGTTCGTTGCCAGACCCTGCTGATCAGACTCTGATTCAGAATTCCTCCATGGGTTTACGAGTAAAATATTTTTTTATTATTTTCCAATGTTTCGCAACTTTTTCCCAAATACAAAGTTCTCATACGGTAGCGCCCTTAGTTCTACAAATTGAGCTACTAATTGATCGCTTCGAAGAAAATACTTGACCGAACCATTTCAGCATTTTGTAGCTTCAACAAACAACAGTGTAGCGATTCAAAACCTCTAGAAGCATTTCATAGACACATTCAGAGCTGCCCGCCGTCTCGATTTATGGCGAGTAAGTAGTATGTTAGCTGTGAATACAAATGGGTATAGCACTTTTTCCCATGGACGGCGGCGGCAGAGAGCTATTGAACCAAAATAAACTTGACTTTGAATTTTCCGGGGGTTTGGCGAACCTAATTGATCGATGGGCATTGTTTTGATTCGGTTACCGAGTGGCGAGGCTACTCGATAGTTGATTAAACATTTCACACTCTCGTATATGAACCTGGAAGAATTATAACGATTCAATACAGTGTTTGTTGAATACACTTCGATCAAACAAAAAAAAAAAGCTTTTCCATACGTTTCACAAACAACGCCATAGTGTGATTGTAGATTGACAACCTATTATTACTATGTCGATCCCATAAACTTATTTAGGGGAAAATGAGGATACTTGATTTCTTCGTTATATCTCGAAACAGGAATTATTAAAATTTTCTAGAAAAAATGTGCCAAATAGAAAAATATCACAATTTTTGTAGTCCCACGAAAACACATTTAGTTCATCTACGAGTTCATGGATCCTTCTAACATTTGTAGCATATGCACTTGAAATCACAGGCTGTCAGAAATTGATAAAGACGGCGAGTTGCTAAATTTTCCCAAAAAGATGATGATGATGATGAGATGATGATAAAAATAAGGAAAGGGGATCAAGTAACCTCCTTCTCCCCTATAGTTGGCAATTTTTTTATGTTATAATAGCAAGAGGTAAAAAAATAACTATGGAGTAACATATCCAAACAAAATCTAGACTAGTTAGTCCCACAACATTTGTTAAAATCATTTTAATTCTTGCATTTATTTTAGTTAGAAATTTATTCGCTGATTATTTGGATGGCTGATGCAATTGAATATAATTGAATAAGTGGAGATTCGGCTTGGGCTTGCATAAAAAAAAATAAAGCTTGCTCTTTACTCTTACACAGATTTCCATAAGAATGACAGCTAATCGGAATGAGATTGAAGTGAAATTTATTGATTTCTCTGTAACACATGAGAAATATTGGATATTTGAGAATAGTGTTTGTTGCAAACATTTTCTTGCACTCATTCAACTAAATTAATCTATTAAAAGCATGCTGAAGAGGGGGCAATCATTAATTAATGTAAAAAGGATTTTCGAATAGCCTAATTGTAAAATTACGGTTGCTCCAAAGGTGTGATAAAATTTGATGAAAAGTTCCTTTTAAAAATTTGTCATTTCAACAAACAGCTCAATTTCAAACCCGAATGGATAGTATCGTTGTAATGACTCTTATGCTTTTTTTTACACTGAGAAATTCCATCAATAACAAAAACAGGCACTAAAATGCTAAAGTTAGAGGTACGTGGGGTGAATTGATTCTTTTCTCTTACTGTTTGGACACAAAAACAGCATTGAAATAACAGAAATTTACATAAAAAAATTTACACAAAAATGGTACTAGATTAAAACAAAAATAGTACAAAAATTCAAAATAATTCTATGATGACATAAAATTGAAAAAAAAATCAACACATAAATGGTAGAAAAATAACATAGAAATGACAAAAATGACAATAATAACAAAAACAAAATTGACAAAAATAACAAAAAATTTACCCTTGATGACAGAAGAAATTGACTTTAAATGAAACAAAAATTAAACAACAGTCTTTACTTTTGTTTCTATTTTGCTGATAAGTGGTTCTTTTTTTATTAAAATCACAAAAATTCTGTTATAAGGGTGTTTGGATCAAAAAGTGGCTAAACTAAATTGCGTGTAAATCGGTTATTTGTTTATATATTAAGAAATAAAAGTATTGTTTTTTTTTTATTTCAGCATGTATAAAAGACGGAGAAAATACTCAGTTAAGATTCCGGGCGACCTAGTCCAAATTGGTTCTTTTTAAGGTTCTGCTTAATTGTCGCCCAATATTTTCCGAATGGGTGAAGTTCTGGTGTGTTGGAAGTGTTCTTATCCTTGGGCCCAACCTGAATGTTGTTAGTGGCATACCAGTTCATGGATTTTTTCCATTATGACAGGATGCCAAATCCTGCCAAAACAGCACAGACAAGTCATAATTCTTCACACAAGGCAGCAAACGCTTTTGGAGACATTCTATCACGTAAATTCGGCCCCGGTTCGTTCGCTTTTCGGTCACTTTTCAAGCCACAGGTACAGATAGCTTTTCAAACGAGATATTTCTTGGCCAACTTTGATAGTTTGATATACTTGAAAATGTCTGTCACCTTTCCCCTTCCGGTTGCTGTTTAATACTCTTTTCTAGATGGTTGCCAGAAATCTGCCTTGGCGTAGGTTTTGTCGTCCATTAGCACGCAATCAAAACTTTATCAACAATGTCATATACAGCTTCCGAGAACTTGATATGCCGCGAGGTTTTTTCTCATCGTTTCGATTTGGAGTCACAACCTTCTTATAAGTCGATAATCCGGAACGATTTTTAGCTTCATGAACGGTTTTAGACGATATTCCCAACTTATTTGCGACATCTCAAACAGAGCGGTTGGGTTGCGCTTGAAAGCGTCGTCACTGCGGCTTCCGGCTTTCGATTTCTCTCGGATCCAGGCTTTTTGGTTGCCGACAAACGTTCCTCCTACATCTTGGCAAGGTGTACAATAGGGTGTCCCAAAATTGCATAATTTCTGGGAATCTGGGGACTCACCCTCCAAATGGTAGATTAGGATGTGGAGAACAAACTTTTGTATGGGGCCGACTAAAAAAATCATGTTTAGAGATTCCGCAAACGTGATCTTTGAAATAAGTCCACTTTTAAAATATTTGATTTTAAATGAATTCTGGGTTCGTAAATTTTCACAAGATTTACATATATATTTTTAATTTTTTTTTATTTTGTTTGGGTTAAATACTACATGTTAAAAATGAAAAATAAACCAAGCTCGTATCAAAATTGAAAATAAGCAAGCTATTTTCAAGAAAAAAAAATTTTTGGTTCAAACATTTTGTATTCCACTGACCAAAATGTGTACCTAGCTTAAAATATTTTTGATACCAATGCCATCAAAAGATGCGGATTTGTGCACTTTATGCACATAGACTATGGTAAACAAAGAATGTTATTGATGTCACTTTTGTCATGGGAACTATGTTTACGAAAAAGTAACTTTACTAAATAATAGCTTTGCACAGCTTCTTCTTCATCACTTTTTTCCCACCATATTGGATACTGTTCAAGCTTTTTCGTAACTATCGTTAATTGCGAAATGTAAAAGTTTCTCAGTAATGTAAGTTACATGCTATTTTCGTCACTATATCTCAAAATCTCCTTTGAAAAATTACTCAATCATTAATCAAAGCCGAGAGAAGTGAGGAAAGCGCCGTAAGAAGTTAGATGTTAGAAGTGAGACGTGAGAAGTGAGCCGTGAGAAGTCAGAAACGGGAAATGAGAAATGAGAAATGAGAAATGAAAAAAGAGAAATGGGAAATGAGAAATGAGAAATGAGAAATGAGAAATTAGAAATGAGAAATGAGAAATGAGAAATGAGAAATGAGAAATGAGAAATGAGAAATGAGAAATGAGAAATGAGAAATGAGAAATGAGAAATGAGAAATGAGAAATGAGAAACGAGAAATGAGAAAAGAGAAATTAGAAAAGAGAAATGAGAAATGAGAAATGAGAAACGAGAAGTGAGAAATGAGAAATGAGAAATGAGAAATGAGAAATGAGAAATGAGAAATGAGAAATGAGAAATGAGAAATGAGAAATGAGAAATGAGAAATGAGAAATGAGAAATGAGAAATGAGAAATGAGAAATGAGAAATGAGAAATGAGAAATGAGAAATGAGAAATGAGAAATGAGAAATGAGAAATGAGAAATGAGAAATGAGAAATGAGAAATGAGAAATGAGAAATGAGAAATGAGAAATGAGAAATGAGAAATGAGAAATGAGAAATGAGAAATGAGAAATGTGAAATGAGAAATGAGAAATGAGAAATGAGAAATGAGAAATGAGAAATGAGAAATGAGAAATGAGAAATGAGAAATGAGAAATGAGAAATGAGAAATGAGAAATGAGAAATGAGAAATGAGAAATGAGAAATGAGAAATGAGAAATGAGAAATGAGAAATGAGAAATGAGAAATGAGAAATGAGAAATGAGAAATGAGAAATGAGAAATGAGAAATGAGAAATGAGAAATGAGAAATGAGAAATGAGAAATGAGAAATGAGAAATGAGAAATGAGAAATGAGAAATGAGAAATGAGAAATGAGAAATGAGAAATGAGAAATGAGAAATGAGAAATGAGAAATGAAAAATGAAAAATGAAAAATGAGAAATGAGAAATGAGAAATGAGAAATGAGAAATGAGAACTGAGAAATGAGAAATGAGAAATGAGAAATGAGAAATGAGAAATGAGAAAAGAGAAATGAGAAATGAGAAATGAGAAATGAGAAATGAGAAATGAGAAATGAGAAATGAGAAATGAGAAATGAGAAATGAGAAATTAGAAATGAGAAATGAGAAATGAGAAATGAGAAATGAGAAATGAGAAATGAGAAATGAGAAATGAGAAATGAGAAATGAGAAATGAGAAATGAGAAATGAGAAATGAGAAATGAGACATGAGAAATGAGAAATGAGAAATGAGAAATGAGAAATGAGAAATGAGAAATGAGAAATGAGAAATGAGAAATGAGAAATGAGAAATGAGAAATGAGAAATGAGAAATGAGAAATGAGAAATGAGAAATGAGAAATGAGAAATGAGAAATGAGAAATGAGAAATGAGAAATGAGAAATGAGAAATGAGAAATGAGAAATGAGAAATGAGAAATGAGAAATGAGAAATGAGAAATGAGAAATGAGAAATGAGAAATGAGAAATGAGAAATGAGAAATGAGAAATGAGAAATGA
The DNA here is from genome assembly GCF_029784155.1 of Uranotaenia lowii. Lineage (NCBI taxonomy): Eukaryota > Metazoa > Arthropoda > Insecta > Diptera > Culicidae > Uranotaenia > Uranotaenia lowii. The sequence goes on along the minus strand of NC_073691.1, from coordinate 194,630,746 downwards.
GAAATGAGAAATGAGAAATGAGAAATGAGAAATGAGAAATGAGAAATGAGAAATGAGAAATGAGAAGTGAAAAATGAGAAATGAGAAATGAGAAATGAGAAATGAGAAATGAAAAAAGAGAAATGAAAAAAGAGAAATGAGAAATGAGAAATGAGAAATGAGAAATGAGAAATGAGAAATGAGAAATGAGAAATGAGAAATGAGAAATGAGAAATGAGAAATGAGAAATGAGAAATGAGAAATGAGAAATGAGAAATGAGAAATGAGAAATGAGAAATGAGAAATGAGAAATGGGAAATGAGAAATGAGAAATGAGAAATGAGAAATGAGAAATGAGAAATGAGAAATGAGAAATGAGAAATGAGAAATGAGAAATGAGAAATGAGAAATGAGAAATGAGAAATGAGAAATGAGAAATGAGAAATGAGAAATGAGAAATGAGAAATGAGAAATGAGAAATGAGAAATGAGAAATGAGAAATGAGAAATGAGAAATGAGAAATGAGAAATGAGAAATGAGAAATGAGAAATGAGAAATGAGAAATGAGAAATGAGAAATGAGAAATGAGAAATGAGAAATGAGAAATGAGAAATGAGAAATGAGAAATGAGAAATGAGAAATGAGAAATGAGAAATGAGAAATGAGAAATGAGAAATGAGAAATGAGAAATGAGAAATGAGAAATGAGAAATGAGAAATGAGAAATGAGAAATGAGAAATGAGAAATGAGAAATGAGAAATGAGAAATGAGAAATGAGAAATGAGAAATGAGAAATGAGAAATGAGAAATGAGAAATGAGAAATGAGAAATGAGAAATGAGAAATGAGAAATGAGAAATGAGAAATGAGAAATGAGAAGTGAAAAATGAGAAATGAGAAATGAGAAATGAGAAATGAGAAATGAAAAAAGAGAAATGAGAAATGAGAAATGAGAAATGAGAAATGAGAAATGAGAAATGAGAAATGAGAAATGAGAAATGAGAAATGAGAAATGAGAAATGAGAAATGAGAAATGAGAAATGAGAAATGAGAAATGAGACATGAGAAATGAGAAATGAGAAATGAGAAATGAGAAATGAGAAATGGGAAATGAGAAATGAGAAATGAGAAATGAGAAATGAGAAATGAGAAATGAGAAATGAGAAATGAGAAATGAGAAATGAGAAATGAGAAATGAGAAATGAGAAATGAGAAATGAGAAATGAGAAATGAGAAATGAGAAATGAGAAATGAGAAATGAGAAATGAGAAATGAGAAATGAGAAATGAGAAATGAGAAATGAGAAATGAGAAATGAGAAATGAGAAATGAGAAATGTCTTAAATCTCATATCTCAGGTCCCATCCCAAGTAACCAAAAGTTCCTTAGAATGGTCTCTTAGAAGCTTACTCAGCCCTGGTTGAAGGCTTTATAGCGTTCTACTCAGCCGAAATTTTAAGTTCTTATTGATGCTTTCAAGTCCCATAAACAAAGCTGAGTAGAAGGCTATTCAGCTTCAAATGAAACTTTGAAAAAAAAAATCATGCAAAAATAAATAAAAACGATTTTAAGCCGTTTTTCTTGCTTTGAATTCTGATTTGCTTCAATCTTTATTGTTATTTATATTTGATTCTATTTTCAACAATTTTAAACTAACTTGAAAAATTTTCCTGCATATAGATTTGAACTTGAACCTGCGGGATGAAAGCTGAGCATCTTACCTTTGTACCATGGCTGTTTTCTGATTTAATGGTATTTGAAACATCTATTTGAAATAATTTTCGGGTTATCCTTTTAGAATTAGGCGGGATGAAAAATGGTAAACAACCAGAAGTTGTAAACAAGAGCCGCCGTACGAAAAAAAATATCCTTGCCTTCAAATTTGCACACCATGAATCGAAATCACCGTGTGAGTAATCAATTTTTCCCGTGTCGAACCCGCAACATTTGCAATAAAACGTTAGTGCGCAAACTGAATGTTAGTTTTTTGTGATATTTGTTTCTCATTGTATAACGTTTATTTGCAGTTCAAGAAAGGAATATACCTAAATATGAGGGCCGTCAACATGCCGCTGCAATTTCCGTTACAATGGAATTTCGAAGAGCTGCAGAAACAGATTCAATAGGAGGAAGTTAAAATTTGTTTCTCGTTTTTTTTATATTTTTAAACAGAAAATATCTGTACATTTTAGATTGGCTGAAACCAGAAAACAAAACTTAAGAAAGTTATCAGAATTGCACGCTTTTACGGGAAATCTTCGAATTCAACATTGAATAATATGAGTTTAACCGACCCACATTTTAAAAGTGTCCATCGATGAATTTCCCGTCGCGATAACCTGCCTCTGATACCAACTGTTTGTACTAGGATGTGTTGATGCTGTTGCTGTGAAAGTTGCTTTTATCGGGAAGGAAAATAAGAAGAGTCGGAGTCGGAATTACTACGTTTCCACTAATACGGAAACGTATAAACTATAAAATGTAGACTGATAGTAAATACTTATAAGTAATTTAAATTTAAAAGCTTTGAATATCGCTGGTAAATATACATTTCCAAAAAAAAATTGCCTTTTTTATGTTTTTCCCCTCTCCCCATTGTCCAACTCATCATCGAAGTAGGAGAAAATATACATTTTTTGGGAAAACATCTTAATGAACATGACAGATTGAACTGTCACCAATTCAGAAAGGCTTTGTAAAAAATCCTCAGCGAATGTGAAAAAATCAAGTGAAGAATATCGACACAACTCGGACAACACACAAAGTCTATAAAAGTTCTGCGTGGAACTAAAAAGTTCATTAGAACTTCCATATGGAACTTAAAAGTTCGTTGAAAGTTCCGCATGGTACTAAAAAGTTCGTAAAAGGTTCATTAGAAAGCACGATATTTAAATATAATTTTCAAATTTTGTAAGTCGCTTAGAACGCACAAAAATGTTCTATGATACTTCTATGGACTTTCCTGGTTCGTTAAGAAGTCTAAATTGAGCATTTTCGAAAAATTGTTATTTTTTCTCTCGAGTACCTTTTACTCAGCCAAATGTGAACTTTGAATGCACACGATTAAGTAACTATGCGACTTTTGGTTACTTGGGCATGTCTCTTGTCAAAAAGCTAAAAGCGTAAAAATGCGTGCTAATCTCTTAAAACCGTGTTGAAAAAGAAACCGGGTAAAAAACCGTGTAAAAAACTGTGTAAAAAATGTCTGTGTACATCGAACTTGAATGTGAAAGCTGTTTTCAATAAGCGTCTGCTTCATAATGCCCATTCTACCCTCACTCTCTAAAGGTATCAAAATCAGTGATGTTACAAACTGGAAGATTTTCAATTCTAAGTTGCAGAATTGATCAATGCATGAATAAATGAATTTCAGCGGGAAATCTCAATACGATGTTGCTATTCCTCTTAATTTGGTTTATGAAATGATCAGAAAATTGAATGAAATATGGCGTTTCAGATTTTGACGATAAAACGAGAAAACAAAATAAAAAAAATGGGAACGAGACATACATGGGCTAGGTACTCATTCCATTATTTTAACACGATATCACACTTGTTTAATCAGCAATCAAAATGCAGGTTAAATATGAGGGCAGCGCTTTAAACCTGCGCACGGTAACACAGGAGCGTAACATCACGTTCACAAAAAGTAATTTGCCAGAAATCAGAGGGGAATCACGGCTGCGCTACGCCACCTGACGACGACTTTGCGAGGTGCGAATTGTGGCGGCACGCTCAACTCGTTGCGGGTATAAGTGGGCATTCGGTGTGTGCCTGATGTTTTCACTTCTATTTAAACGTGTCCAATTAGAGCAGAATTTATGAATACATTTTCAGTTTTTCTGAAAATGTTCTGCTTGTTTGTCTTGCAAATTTACGTGAGCAAATGTTTTCAAGTAAAATCTGATCAATTATAGCATTCGGTTTAGTACCTACCTACTTCTACTTTTTTTTTAGAGATTTTTTAATGTCTTCAACTTTTTTTGTTTCGATTATAGTCGTTTTAACATCTTTGTGTCATTTGGGACTTTATGCAGTTATTGAAAAACTTTTCCAGTACAACTGTGTTCGATGGGTTGTACTCTTGGGCTCGAACTTTTGAACATCGGATCAGGAAGCAATTGTTTGGCCAAGGAGCCACATACATCACAAGCCTATTTCATCTACCCTTGAAAACGATACTCATGCATGTAACCTATCAACTCGGTTTTCGGATGACAACTAATCGCTCATCAATCAACTCGATCAATGGGAATGCAATCAAGTGAGAAAACAATTTTTTTGGCACACAACTGGTCGTGATGTATTGCACAGTTTATTGTGCTAATGGCTGAATCTTTCTGAAACTCGAGTGAGCTCACCGTTTTTCACAAGAAATAGAAGTGTTGATTTCGCACGGTTAAACGTGCTATTTTGCACAGCCAAATGTGATAATTGATGAATCTTATCAAATGGCTCAGTGGTTTTCACGAATAAAAAAAAACCAGTCCCGTTTAATGCGCAAAAGGTGAATCGCGTCATTTTTTTTAAGGAATTTTTATTTTTTTTACCAAGGAAAAACATCCAGGCATTAACTTCGGTAAATCGGTTTTCGTCATTTTTTGTTAAAAGATGGACAATTTACAGCAATTTTTCTTGTACACCCAAAATAGTAACCAACGTCCAAGCTCCAGAACGGGATGAATGAATGAAGTCAATATTTTACAACTCATGCAGTGACGAGTAAACAAGCCGCTTCCCCAAATTGTTGGGGCTTGTTTTCCGGTCTAAAGGTTTTCATTGTTTGGCCATTTTGAATGGGCGAATATTTGCATGCCTTCGGATGGCTCCCGATAATTTCGGCCGGATTGAGGGCGTTTATTTGATCATTTTGTTCCCAGGACGTTTGCTGTTCGTTTTCCATGACACATTTTACGCTGCAAAGTGAAGCAGCCAAAAAGTGCAGGGTCATTGAACAGAGCTATCAATAATGGAAGCCTGCGCGATGATTTTTGCTGTCATTGTTAACTGAACGGTTACTTTTAAGTACCTTTGTTGACAAAATTAGCATTCACTAGGAAATTTTTCCTGATCTGTACAAAAATAATTTGTAATTTCTAATTTTTGTCAATTTTGACATTTGTGTCATTTGTGTCATTTGTGTCATTTGTGTCATTTTTGTCATTTTTGTCATTTTTGTCATTTTTGCCATTTTTGTCATTTTTGTCATTTTTGTCATTTTTGTCATTTTTGTCATTTTTGTCATTTTTGTCATTTTTGTCATTTTTGTCATTTTTGTCATTTTTGTCATTTTTGTCATTTTTGTCATTTTTGTCATTTTTGTCATTTTTGTCATTTTTGTCATTTTTGTCATTTTTGTCATTTTTGTCATTTTTGTCATTTTTGTCATTTTTGTCATTTTTGTCATTTTTGTCATTTTTGTCATTTTTGTCATTTTTGTCATTTTTGTCATTTTTGTCATTTTTGTCATTTTTGTCATTTTTGTCATTTTTGTCATTTTTGTCATTTTTGTCATTTTTGTCATTTTTGTCATTTTTGTCATTTTTGTCATTTTTGTCATTTTTGTCATTTTTGTCATTTTTGTCATTTTTGTCATTTTTGTCATTTTTGTCATTTTTGTCATTTTTGTCATTTTTGTCATTTTTGTCATTTTTGTCATTTTTGTCATTTTTGTCATTGTTGTCATTTTTGTTATTTTTGTCTTTTTGTCATTTTTGTCATTTTTGTCATTTTTGGAATTTGAGGCATTTTTGTTATTTTTGTCATTTTTGTCATTTTTGTCATTTTTGTCATTTTTGTCATTTTTGTCATTTTTGTCATTTTCGTCATTGTTGTCATTTTTGTCATTTTTGTCATTTTTGTCATTTTTGTCATTTTTGTCATTTTTGTCATTTTTGTCATTTTTGTCATTTTTGTCATTTTTGTCATTTTTGTCATTTTTGTCATTTTCGTCATTTTTGTCATTTTTGTCATTTATGTCATATTTGTTTTTTTTTTTCAAAATATTGCCAATTTCGCAATTTTTTTTAAATTTTGTTATATTTTTAAATTTTTTTCTTTTTTTTTTTGTAAATTTTTAATTACGTCAGCTATGTTTATTTTGTCAATGTTGCCATTTTTCCACCTTTGTCAATAGTGTAAAATTTTTCCATTTTGGCTTCAATGAAAGCATTTCAGTTTTCAAAAGAGAGTCTTCTGAAAACAGGAAATGTCTCGCGTCACAATTTAGTTTTAAATGTTTGATGTTTTCATTTGAATTTTCGTAAATTTGTGAGAACTAACACCATGGCTCTCATCAGCACTCGGTTCCTTCAAAAAAAATTTTTTTTTGCTACATCCGTTTCTTTGACCTTGAATATTTGGCAGATCAATTTGCTGAAATAAAGTCATCAAAAAATGCAATTGAGTTACAAAGATTTTCAACATTCACATACTACTATTATTGCATTCATTAAAGTTATGAATCTTTATTACAAATAATGCTTAAGCCTGTGTTTTTCACAAACATCAAAGGCGAAAATGGAGCTCAAAATGGGGTAAATCGGGCACCTCTACCGCACTATTCTTCTGTAAAATCATGTCGGTCTCTTGTCTCATGTCTCATTTGTCATGTCATAGGACTCATTTGTTATGTCTCAGATTTTATTTCTAAGAGTGATGATGGAAAGATGATGCTCAGATTGTTCAGCAATTGTTCCAGCTCCGGTAAATAAGACGGAACGGTTGGGAAAGCGCAGATTTTTAACCCTTCGTTTCATAAAGTTACAAATATGCAACAATTAATTAAAACTGTTCTAAACTTCACATTTAGCTAAAAAGTAAATTTTTTTTTCGATGGGAATAATATTTATAATTTCAAGATCACGTTCAATTAAAAAAAAATATTTTTAATGTTTATAGGAACCAAAAAAACCCACTTGAATCTGAAAAATATGGAATGTGGAAAAAGCCTAATTTTTCAAATTTTTGGCCTAGTGAAATTCATATTGAGAATTTTTTTTCGACTCAAAAAAAATATTTTCGTATTCCCACTAAAGTAATTTACATAATAAACAAAATTTGAGATTTTTTTTTTTGTTTTTTCTCTGATATAATGGGTTTTCAATAACTGTTGCAAATATGCAACACCATGCAACGGTAGTACCCTAGGTAGTTATATGGGTTCCATAGTGTGTTTTCGAAACTTGCATCGTTAAACAGTGTATCTATTTCCCGATGACAATGTTTTCGTTATAAATGATTTATTATCATGTTCAGGCCGTATTAAGAGGGGGGGGGGATGAGAAAAATTGCCCCCCCCCCCCCTGAATAAAGAGGGCCCCCGAGGTGAAAAAAATAAAAGTTTTGCTCTAAACCGTTATCAAAACTAGAAAAATATTATAAAAAGTTCAAAATTTATCAAACTTTAAACTAGGACGGGTCCGAATAATTAACTTATTTGGGATTTGTAATTCAGCGTATGTAAAACACATTATTTTGATTTTTTTTCCGCGGCCCATTGGTATAACAAATACATATTTTGAATAAAAAAAAAAATGTCGGATGCCTTCCAGTGCTGCAAATTTTCAGTGTCAGTGAGAAATTATCAGCTGACTTTATTGCAGTGTATCGGTCAGTTCAATTCCAACTAGATTCATACGAGAATGAACTGAAAGCTCAGTCCTGAAAGCTCTCTGCACACTCATTCACCAATCGGCAACATCGGTGCTTAGTATACATTCAGGCTCTTTCCAGGTTCATGAGGTTATCCAATCTTCATTTTCAGTTTCAAGCGAACATTGCTGAAAGTGAAAAAAGCTTCCTTCTATTATCATTAAGTTTAGTTGAATGGTGACAAAGATTGTTCGACTCGCTAGACATGCGCAAATTTCAGAATTACTGCTGAGATCGCTATTTTTGAAGGATTCTGATAAAAAATACGTCTGTTTCAAATGGTGCGAAGAGGTGGGAAGGTTTAGAAATGAGTGTTCGGGTTGGCGAGACGAACGCTGGCGAGGGAGCGTGTAGACGAATGTGGGGGACAAAATTATGACAAAAAGTTGGCAGTAAAATGACAAAACATGACAAATGTGGTAAAAGTATGACAAAATTATGACAAAAAAAATCTGACAAATAGGAATGAAATTTACAATACAATGGTAAAATATTTACTAACACAACTCTGTCGAAAATATGACAAATCTGATTAAAATGTGACAATATTTTAACAAAAATATGACAAAAAAGACAAAATCATGGCAAAAAAAAATGACAAATGTCGTAAACAATTGACAAAAATATGACAAATATAACAAAATTATGACAAGCGTGGTAAAAATATGCCAATAAATTGACAAAATCGTGACATGAACCTCATTGACCTCATTTTATCATATTTTTGTCATTATTAATTACCATAAATTCAATTTTTTTTATATACATCCATCCTCTTGTCCCGCTTCAAGTAAACGTATAGTCTCAGCGATTTTCAATTCGCGTTTTCTTTTTGAATCCCAATTCATAATTTGCAAAAATGGCAAAAACAAATGCTTACTGAAATTATCAGTAACTTTCGCTGACACTGATTGAATGCTTAAGCTGCAGTCACTGATCAAAAACAGTAAGTGACAGAAATGCCCAAGCGAAAGACGCTTTCGTAGCTTTCGAGTGAAACAAGTTAGTTCGGGTTTACGAGTGAGCTTTCTACTGACTGATAGACACACTCACACAGCTTTCTGTAGGCACGAGGATGACCGAGCCGATCAGAAGCTTTTATATTTGTTGACTTTTCTATTCCGTTCATTTCAGATGAAGCTTTTTACACTGATAGAAAATCACAGTCAGTATCATTCGTGCTTGAAGATAATTTGCAGCACTGATGCCTTCACAACTTGCCAAATAAGCATACACCAATTTTCAAAAGTTCTATATTATTCAACGTGATTCAAACTCAAGTACGGGGCTTTATCCAGAGAGTTTAAAAATCTAAAAACAAACAACGAATACGCTTTTTTATTTTTCCACTTGAAAATTCAGTATTATCTGCCAACATTCGATAACCGAGGTTTGAAGTATTGTTTTGCTTTTTTTCTTCTTAGAGATGAAGGAATGATTTGATTGAAAATTACAATGCTCATTATTTTTTACTAAAGTATGAGCCGTTTCTTATTATCAATCGACGAAAAATGCTCTTTATTTATACTATTTAACCTTTTCCTGGAAGCTCCGGAAGTTGATTTTAAATTGAAACTTTTTGTTCTCGAATTTAGTTTTATTTTTATTTCTTTTTTATTCTTAAACTGATTTCAAGTTTGAATTCTAATTTTAGAATCATGTACCAAATTCTAATGCTCATTCCGAAGAAATCTTTATTGTTCTTTTAATTTTGCCAACAAATGATATTTAATAGTTTAATGTAATTTGTAATTGGATCATTCCTTCAAAACTAAATTGAGACTTTGCTCTTCAATATCAAGTTTGTTTATTAAAACTGGCATATAGTTATGGTATGATTTAAGATTAAGAATCTTTATCAGAACCAATTTAAATACGTTTTCGGAATTGATATGTGTTGATTTGTTCAAGGTTATGTTCAGAAAAGTTGTATAGGTAAGAAGCTTTCCATTTTGCCGCCGGTCGTGGCCTAGAGGATAGCGTTCCAGCAATCTAAGCCAGAGTCCATGAGATCGAATCCCGATCACGACACATATAGTGCTCTTTCCGTGGTCTGGTGGTAAGATGCTAGCCATAAAATCCTTGAAAGATGTACGCCTTAGAGTTAAGTAAATTAGATCTCTTCAAAGAAACATGAAGTTTCACTGAGATCCTATATGTGTGTGTTCGTTTTTTTAGCACCTTCAAGCAAACGTAAGAAATAATTTCCTCAGTAGGTGGTATATTATCGCATAACTACTCCTAGCTAATTTCTCGAGAGTCTTTGTAGTCTAGTGGATAAGCTGGTGCGAGTCTGGTTCCGATGTGCCAGGCTGGGTTCGATTCCCGGTATCGGCGAGACAACTTTTGGGTTCGAATCCCATAAGAAGCCGACAGGTAAGATGTGTTTCCTCTTATAACTGATTATATGAAGCAGCGGCCAGCTGGCCAGGTATATGCACGGATGCCGGAATACCTCTAAGTAACCTGATTGACTCGTTCTTCCAAAATATACCTACATACGAAGCCATGGGGTCGGTTCCAGAATGCATGAGAGCACATACTTAGGCAGAAACTGCGGTGAATCCGTGCACCCATGGTGGAAAACCAACATACATAACTACTCCCAGATAAATTCTTAACTTTCCGGTGTCCAGAAATCTAGATTTGCGAAGTTCCTGTGCGAAAACTATGATTAGTGCAAAAGAAATTAGGAATAAGCATTTATTTCCAGTTGTCGAGTGTGAAGAAAAAAAGGTGTAACCGTTTCATGTTGTTGCAAATATGCAACAATTAATATTTTTGCTAAATAACCGAATTATGTGAAAATAATATTTTTTCCTTATTTTTCCCTTCATGTATTCATCATTGCGCACTATTGAGAATTTTTTCGAGAAAAAATAAAAAATCATGAAATGAAGGGTTAAGGCTGCTGCTGCTGATTGTTTGTTCCTCCGGTAAATAAGACGGAGAGATCAGAAAGCGCAGATTGTTAAGGCTGCTGCTTTGATTGCTTGTTTTGATTTGGCTTTCCGGTGTAAAAGACGGATTGGCTTAGGAAGCGCTGATTTTTAAGGCTGCTGTTGCAGATTGTTTGTTTTGGTTTGGCTTTCCGGTGGAAAAAGACGGAATTGTCTTACGTCATCATTTAATTCATAACATTTGCGACGAGCGAAAAAACGAACTATCTCGTATTCATAACGGTGGACATTCATCAATGATGCATTTAACAAAAGTCCATGAGACATTTGTCCTTTTCGACCGAACACGCTTTGTAAAAACTGTTAGACGGTTAAGAAATTAAAGGTGCAAAGATTTTGTTAATGCACTTAATAATTCAGTAGGTTAAACACATTTCGTTTTTCTAAAGATTTCGACAACGGTCTTCAAACCCGAAATCAAATAAGAACATTATGGCCAAAGAGGATTAATTTTAATTATTTTAAAGCTTTCCTTGATATTGTTCAACAATCTTCTTGAAAAATACGGTACTTACCTACCGTTTAATTTGTTTGTTTTTGCTGAAGAGACTTTAAGTTGATGACTCAAACAGAACATTTATTGTTATAACCTCTGCACGGCTCTCACACTTTCTTAACATCTTGGAACCCAATCCTGGTGAACGATCTGAGATAATATTCATAGAAATAAAAAAAACTTTATAACCTGTTTACGATTGAACGGTAGTTAGTATTCTGTTGCGGGGAAAGAACCGTCGTAAAAGTTTTTGTTGGCTATCTAGCTGCCAATCTACATGTGCAAGACTGACAATGTTTGATGTCGTTCTTCAATAAACAAAATTTAAAAGAGACGTTTGCTGTAGAATGTTTTTCAGTGACGTATTTTATTAATCTTACACTTTAATTCGGACGTGTTTCTTGCCACGTGGTCCCATCGCATGCACGTTTTCGTCTATTTGTATGGAGCATTTCGAGATCAGAACTAATTAGCACAACAAAATCGTCCCAGCCCGACATATCAATTACTCTCCAGACACGATTAAGAGACTCAGCTAATCGATCGCTTTGCGATACGGCACGAGTTGCTTGTTAGAGGGCACGTTATCAGATGAATGAAAACTTGACGATCTGATTCATTCAATGATTAATTGAGAACAGATCATACCTTATTTGACATTTAAACACTGACATGACACTTCGAACAAAAATCCAACCTGGAAAATTTCACAAAAAATGCTCTGCAGAAAAAGCAAGCATCATATTTACATTGTTAGTACGTTTGTATCGTCGAAATGGCTCTTTTTTCCTCGAAAGTCGAGTGGTACTTTCCAACTGAAATAGCATTTCATCAAAAGATGTGTGCACTCTGGAATCGACATTGCGTATTGCGCAAAAAAATATCTAACAAAAGAATGCCCCGTCAGTATAGTCAGTGTTACGGGATTTCATAATTTGATTCATAACGTACTTAGTAGACAGATTACTTCCTAAAATTATCAACCGTTTAGGAAGATAAGTTTACTGCGCACCAACTAGCTCAACAATAACATCCGGATCCCAGAACCGAAAACGAATCGAGCCCACCTATACCCAAGTAGGCTTGGAATAAATCTGTTCGATTACCTTTCATTGACAGATTGTTCCCGTTATCAGTTGGGTACCAGTATCACTGCAGTAAATCAAATTGCTCCTCAATCGATAACCAAACACGTGCAGCCAAATTTCATTGTGGCAAACCATTTCGAAGGCCTGTTTCCGGGCGCCGTCACGCGATCCAGATACGGGAACCGTGATTATTGCGTGCTCAGATTTTGTGCGGAGTTATCAAGATTTTTTGGTGACGCTGCGCCTCGTCATGCCGTAGATGAATTGTGCGTGGAAATGATTATGTTCCAGAAAAGTGATTCTTAGTAATATCGGTGCCTACTTCTTAAAATGAACATTAAAAAAAACGACCGAATAATGAACGTGAACTCTTCCGCCCTTTCGGGGAGTGGTGAGAGCTGTCAAAGGGGGCATTCACAGCGGGGCGTTAACGAATCAGAGTTATTTTTGTTTTGAGATTAGGTCTACAAATCTATTGTGACTCGTAAAAATTCAGCCTACTGTGGAGGTATCTTCTGGCGACTTCATGTTTAACTCTTTTATCACCGAGACGAATCGTTGCATTTGCAGAGGTTATAAATTATATATGAGGCCGCTGGAGCCAGAGGCGTATAAGTACACAAAAGCTGATTTCGAGAAAAAAGCACTTTAAGTTCTCAATGTTCCAATAAATTCCATAGATATTTTTAATGAAATTTTTCTTGAGTTTGATATTCTAAAATAAAAACAAATCATTTGACATCTTTTTTAAGAAAAACAACGTTTATTTGACGTTAATTGAGGCGACACATGATTTTTGATTTTTGCACTTATACCCCTTGCCACCAACAAATTTCCATTTTGAGGTGATTTTGTCTTGTTGATATGATTCAGAAAACAAAGGGATTTAATTAGGTGAAAGTCGAAAAAATTATGAGCATATTCAATTTAACTGTTATGGTGGGAAATGAACCCTGGTTCAGTTAACCGAGAGATTTCATGTCTTAAAATTAACATTGTCATGTCAGTTGGAGTAAATCTCTCCAAACAACATTTTTTCAACAGGATACTTCTAAGAATAATTCGTGAAAGGTATTTCTCTATGAACTTTCAATCATTTCATGATTCCTCTGCCTTTTCTTGATAAATTGAACATTAGAAATGAACTCCCCCTCATTATGAGTTGATTTTTAACAGTAGAGGGTGATACGATCAAAATTTGGTCAATATCAACTTGACGTATTTCTTTCAATTTTGCAGTTAAAAAACCTGAACACCCCTCATTTTGAAGGTGTGTGTGTAGAATGTTGCTCTTATTTTGATTTTGGAATTCACTCTTCAGTTGTCAAAATGCCGTCCAAGGAAGCAAAGCAGCGTATCAAAATTTTGCTCACGCATCGCGAATATTCGAGCTACTTGCACGCAAAGCTGACAAAATCGCTAAAAGTTGCCAAGTCAACCGTTACAAATGTAATTAAAGTGTTTTGGGAACGTTTGTCGACAGCCAGGAAGTCTGGATCGGGGGGAAATCGAAAACCGGAAGCCGCTGAGACGACAAAGTGAGTTGCCGTTAGTTTCAAGCGAAACCCTAACCTCTCTCTCCGAGATGCCGCAAATAAGCTGGGTGTATCGTCTACAACCGTGCATCGAGCCAAAAATCGAGCCGGACTATCGACTAACAAGAAGGTAGTGACGACGGCCAAAGCGCGATCCCGGAGGCTGTACACGACGACGCTGACGAAGTTTGATTGCGTGGTAATGGACGACGAAACCTACGTCAAAGCCGACTACAAGCAGCTTCCGGGACAGGAGTGTTATACGGCAAAAGGAAGGGGAAAGGTAGCAGATATTTTCAAGCTCATGAAACTGTCAAAGTTCGCGAAGAAATATCTGGTTTGGCAAGCCATCTGTACCTGTGGCTTGAAAAGCAGCATTTTCATAGCTTCCGGGACTGTCAATCAAGAAATTTACATGAACGAATGTTTGAATAAACGTCTTCTGTTTTCCTGAAGAAACACGGTTGTTCCGTACTGTTTTGGCCGGATTTGGCATCTTGCCATTACGGTTAAAAGGCCATGGAGTGGTACGCCGTCAACAACGTGCAGATGGTTCCCAAGGACAAGAACCCTCCCAACACGCCAGAGCTCCGCCCAAATGAGAAATACTGGGCTATTGTCAAGCGGAACCTAAGGAAGACCAAAAAACTGCTAAGGACGAGTAGCAGTTCAAGGCAAACTGGCTTCTGCGACGAAGAAGGTGAACAAGGTGGCTGTACAAAATCTGATGGCAGGGGTAAGCGTAAGGCCCGGCAATTCGGATTTGAAAAAGCGGAAGCCTAACTGAATATTTTTCCTGAATTTTATACTAATTAAACTTGAAAAAGAAATTTAATTGGATTTTTTGAATAAACGATTTCACCGATTCACACGCGTTTTCTCTTGGCCAAATTTTGACCGTATCACCCTTTAGTGTTGCGTTTTAAAATTTGATCCTGAAGTTAAGCTAACTGGCCACATAAAAAAGTGATAAGTAACATTACGCTGTACAAGTTTCGTCGAGATTGCAGTGAGGTTTCGGAATTTCCAAAACATTTGAAACGAACTATATAAACGAGGGAGTTTTCAGTTGGTAGGTAACTTCCTCCTGTCACCAATTTTGGTTTTACAGCGTAGTTGTACAAAAAAAAAAAAAACAGCTGGTTGTATGAAGTACTAAATATCTAACAAATAAGTTTAGAAAAAGGCTGAGGAAAAGTTGAAGAAAGCTGGCTTACGAAAGAATAAACATGAACAAAACTTGACTACGAGAATAAAAAAGAAAGGTTTACTAAATTAGGAACACATAAATCAATCATTGTCGCAACTGTTCGCAAAATTCAGAAAAATATTGTATTTTGTACAAGGGTGGTCCAAAAAAGGTCTGGACTCTAAAATACAGACCAGAATTACTATCGAATAAATGAGTTTTGAGGCTTAAATCTTGTTGCATTGTATCAAACGACGATATGTTTCGATAGAAAAAGTCTTGATCTTCGTAATTGAGGGATGAAGTAGTAAAAAAATGCAACATATACTTTTTAATATCAAGAAAAAGCATCGCCACTTTCCAAAGCGGTTAAAAACAAAAAAATACGCTTCAGTTTTTTTTAACCTTTCGACAAAAAAACTGAACAATTTTCGAAAAGATTTGGAATCGTTTAAGATAAAAAATTCATGCCGGAACCAAAAAAATCAACAAAACTATTGTTTTATGTATTAGGCAAATTCGGTTTGATGAAATTTGCAAACCTGTTCCATGAAAAACTTTCATAAATTCTTAAAAAAAGGTTGGTATCCGAGGGTTTTATTTGGGTCAGAGATGGTTTGTATAATAGTTTCAAGAATCTTACTTTTGATGAAAAAGAGGTCCCAATACAAACTTAACTTTATTTGTTACGATTTCCATTAGAATCTATTCGAGAGCACGATGCAGTTAAGGACGTGTAGATAAAATTAAACATTTATAACGATTTATATTTATGAAGGTAAAACGAAGTTTACCTGGTCAGCTAGTTTTATATATTTCCGAACAACCGGTGTTGTAGAACCGAAATGTCTGTAATTATTACCCAAAAGCTGATAATGTTTAACCGAAAAACTATAAAGCTCTATAGTTTATACCGAACAACCGGTAGAGTTTACCGTAATATCTGTTATTTTTACCGAAAACCTGTAATTATTACCAAAATATCTGTTATTATTTTCGAAAATTCGTAATTTTTACCGAAAAATTGGTATCTTTTACCGAAGCATCTGTAAGAATCACCAAAATGCAGATTATTTACCGAAAAATGAAATTTTTTTGATAATTTTCACCGGAAATGGTAAAACGTTCGGTAATTTAAGCTTACTCTGATCAACGTATTACGTGAGATGATTCGAGTCTCAAATCATCAAGCGATTCACGTTGCACAATTTTCGTTAAAAATTACTTAAAATTTACAGTTTTCGGTAAATATTACCGGCATTTCCAAACAACTCGTATGCTGCTGCTAACGGCAAGTCTGTCCCATATGCAAAAACAACGAACCGAGAAAAACGGTTTTAAAGATTTTGATAAACTTTCGTGGATTTCTCGGTTGAAACTTTACCTTTTCTATTTCTTTCTTCACAGATATTAAGATAATTGTTGTAGAATTTTTTCCAATGTTTATTTGCTTTCGAAGTTTTTGATGCAGAGGAGAAAATAATGATGGGACAGCCTTGCGAGTATATTTCGCATGCGTATTAAATGTACCCGCAAAGCTGTCCCATATTTGGCTTTTCTTTTGTCAGTTGATCATTGGATTCTCTCTATCTGCGCTGTATTATTCACTTTCCTGGTTGTTTACAGATGAAAATAAATTTTAAATGATGTTTATGACATATTTAGATAAAGATAACGTAAGTTTATCGTTAGAATTGAGTAGGTCTAAAATAAAATGAATAACAACGTTCCATGAATTGAACAACCTTCATCTTTTGGAAAGTTTTTCGATCGATTATCTTTTTAGAAAGACTGCAAATTAAATTAATGTTGAATCAAAAACACCAAAGCCTCTCGACTGCAAATATTTAATGAGAAAAATCAATACAATATGACTTACAAGTGTGCTACCAGTATTTTGGTTCATAGATTTTATGAAAGGTCAAGCAGCAAGTAACAGCATGACAAAAACCTAGAAAATATGCCTTTGTAGCTGACTATTTTCCATGTTTTACAACAAACAATTCAATAAGCCTCATGTAAAATTAAAAAAAAATTGGTGGAATTTAATTTACCCATTAGTTTAAACTTAGCTTTTAAAAATTATGGAAATTTTTATTTTTGACTTTACTGTACTGATTTATCTAGTCTAACTCTCGTAATTCAAATGATTGCTTATTTTGTCGCACACATTTGATGAATATTTGTAAAATTAACGTAAAGTAGAGGAGCAATTTTAAAGCATTCTGTAAAAAATAGACATACAGTGAGGGGCAAAATAAAGTGTCCAAATAAATTTTTTTCAATTTCTTTTATTTTTCTCGTTAAAATTCAACGAAAAAACATCGTAATCATTTCTAAAATATTGTTTATTATGTTCTTTTCAATTTTTTTTAATGTTGCGCTGGTAAAAAAAGGAAAGTTTTTCTGATAGATAAAAAAAACAGTTAATATTCCAAAAAAAACAGGGGCAAAATAAAGTGTCCGGATCAGTACAGCTTCAAATAATTCAAACTGAAGGCAAACAAGAATGATTTAATAATGGGTATGGCCTCCTTCAGCCTTCAACACCTCCTGCAAGCGCTTCGGCACACTTTCAACAAGGTTGGGCAAGTGTTGTGGGTCGAGTTCTTCCCACGCATGCTCCAGGGCATCAAAATAAGTACTTTTATTTGCCACACCAGTCTTATCAATCAGAGCATCGAGGATGGCCCACAGATTTTCGATGGGGTTCAGATCAGGACTTTGTGGGGGCCATTGAAGGGGTTTGATGCGGCAGAAATGGAAAAATAACTTCGTCAGATTGGCCGTATGCTACGGATCGTTATCCTGCTGTAAAACAAAGCGCTCTTCGAGGCCCGTCTTGATGAGGGATACCTCGAGGTTTTCCCGTAGGATATTGCTGTACTGATCTGGACACTTTATTTTGCCCCTGTTTTTTTTGGAATATTAACTGTTTTTTATCTATCAGAAAAATTTTCTTTTTTTCCAGCGCAACATTAACAAAAATTGAAAAGAACATAATAAACAATATTTTAAAAATAATTACGATGTTTTTTCGTTGAATTTTAACGAGAAAAATAAAAGAAATTGAAAAAAATAATTTGGACACTTTATTTTGCCCCTCACTGTATGGGACAGCTTTGCGGGTATATTTCATATGGGACAGACATGACTTGGTATTTTTTCATAATGTTGAGAACAAAGTTTTGAAAGTTTTTAGTCTAAATTGAAGAACTAACTGTATTTAAACGATTTTTGAGATAAACTGAAAAATGACGATACATATGGGACAGTCTTGCGAACAGTGGCAGTATGATCACATATGACTTCTAGAGGCTCAAATCGACTTTTGTTGCAAAGATCATCAAGTTGAGAACTATAAACCCGAAACAAGATATTTGTGATTTAATGTGAACAACTAAACTAGTGGTAGCATTTATGTATAAACACTTGCCTTTATTCATGACATCTGTTGAATACTTATTACCACATCAAACTCTATTATTGCATAATAGCTTAAAAGTTATCTATTTACAAAACATTTTCACACGTCTCTCCCGCTGTTGCTGGTTGTAATCTGGTTCTGGATCTAAAGTTTGCGCAATGTGGACGACGAATTTTTGACACGTCGTCTGTTAATTGCAAAGATGAACTAAAATTGTCTCCTACAAAGTTGTAGCCAGTAAATTTTAAAGCAATTTTGTCGAAGACATTTAATTTATATGACGATTAGAAAGCGCGCGATGATTGTTTAATGTTGAAATGTTAGAGCGTGTCTAAATAACCAGTTGTTTTAGCTCTAACTCTTTTTAATGATTTTATACGTAGGCGGTGTCTACTGCAAACTTTTATAATATTAAAATGCGCACGTTTTTGTCTCGAACAGCAAATGTCTAGCTTGAAGTATTCGTTCGTTATAAGGCTTTTTCTATCAAAAAGATGTATTGTTCTAACTGCCATATCTCAGATTGGGGCAAACAAAAAAAAAAAAAAATAAAGACCGCGTTGTGTGATTTGAATATCAATCTTCAGTTTCTGGGATTATCGCAGATGCGTTATTTTTTAACTCGGGTAAAAAAATCCAAAGTTTGTTAACCTCTAACGCAAGATAACACATCTCGTTCCTTTTCTTCAGTGCAAGCGAGATGCGATTGTATAATTTATGTCGGATGTTACTAGTGAGACGCAGTTTGGCTTCAAACTTCCAGAAATGACAAAAGGGATTCGACGTTTGTTTTGACAGGTAAACATGAAAGCCGGATCAATTGTTTTACTGTTTACTCGGCGTTTTTCACCGAACAATTCATAACAAATTGCATTGTTTACCTGTATCTAAATCAAGAATCGATTATCGAAGCTCGGGAGAAAATAGACGTCGAAGTCATCAATTACCAATATATTCTAAGTTACAGAATTGGTTTGGTAAAAAAAAACCGAGCACGGCGATTTTCGTTTACTGTTTTTCAAATCATCTCGGGATGTCACGGCAGTCGACACTCTAAAAAAAATTTACTCAAGTTTTTTTATGGCATATCTTTATTTTTAACATTCCGAAGGACTAAAAATTAGGTTGATTTGATCTAATTTCATATTTTGATGATATATTCAATGAAATTCAATACTCAACAAACGGATGGATTCTAAATAAACACTCTACTTCCTACGCTTAAATACCGGTAGCACCAAAAATTGAAATCAACCGTCAAAATATCAATTTTTCAAGTACAAAGAGGCAATTCGCGATTGCATCATCTGATAAGCGTGTCTCGAGCGCGCACTGAAAGTAACACGTCTAGACCTATGGAGAGAGCTTCGCAGCGGCCGGCAGCAAGTAAAAAAGAGTTCTGGACCCGGTTCAGAGAGCGGAGGAATCCTTTCGGCACGTGATATGATGACTGGTTTTTGTTTGTTGTCTCCGCTTGAAAGTTACACATTTGGTAGACAACTTTTTTTTTGTTTATTGGGCCATGGAGCCATTGACGCATGTTTGCCCAAAACCGGAGCGATAGTATCGTTCCATTGAGATTCACATTCTTCATAATGTGTTCGTTAACTTTTCGGGTCGATTACGTATGGAGCCTTCTGAA
Organism: Uranotaenia lowii; assembly: GCF_029784155.1. Taxonomy (NCBI): domain Eukaryota; kingdom Metazoa; phylum Arthropoda; class Insecta; order Diptera; family Culicidae; genus Uranotaenia; species Uranotaenia lowii. Next base: position 194,610,779 of record NC_073691.1, on the reverse strand, counting down.
GAAGCTTTCGGCGGGGCTGTCACGTGATGTTTGCTTACTAGGTGCTGTTTTCAGGTCTTTTTATATTCTCTTTTTCCTATACGGCATCTCTACTAACAATGGTCTATTGAGTGGACCACTTTTCGAACATAAAGCTTCCAGTTTATTGCGATATTTAGTAGGTTTATTGGGGGATTTCCTTATCTTGGCGGCGAATCAAGGAATAATCATTTCGATGCATCATTGTCAGTCAGTATGCATCTATTGCTGGGATTGAGTATATTTTTTGATGCAAAATCAACCTATTTCGTATAAGCATACAAAAAGCAAATTCAGTTCATTCTTTTCTATACCGATGTATGACACACAGATCCATACTTCGGCTCATTGAAAAGCTATTAAAGACCGATTGAGAGATTCCGTTCCCTTACACGTGAGAGATGCTTCGTAGGAAAAATGTTCTGAAAACGCGCACAGTCTTTCCGGTTGTTGTTGTTGTTGATAGGCCTAGGTGCCTACACGAGAAACCGTTTGCGGTTAGAGATGAGCGCCTAACCACCCATGGTGTGTCCGAAAACACGTTTTACTACACATCGGAAAGGTTCGTTTTCAATTGTCGTCGTCAGAGTAAATTACCGGTTCAATTATTTACGGAAAGAAAAGCGGATTCCAGCATCTCAATCTCGGGCAATGCCGCAGCATTGCCATCAATCAGTGGCCGTTAGCCATTGCACACTGGTACAGAACATCAATCTAGCGGAACTAAATTAATAGCGCCCAGGGATGAAAAGATAGACTTTTGGTGTCTTCGACAACATTGCATAGTTTTACAAGGCGCATACTTTGAAATAAAATACAGAGTCGAGGGGTCCACCAATAGCAAGATAAAAATGCTAACTTTTTTGTTAAGCATTTTAGAGCTTTGGTTTCTTCTACAAAGTTGTTTATCTTAACAAAATACATAATTTTGCTGAACAAGTCAAAGTTCTACAATTTTATTCTAAGGAGTTACAATGAAATTAAGAAAAATACCTTGAAAAAACAGTTTTTTAAATCTGAAACGTTGTAGGTAAGACAAAACAATTTTCAGTCTTGGAAACAAAGTTGTAAAATGTTAAGTTCTACAATCGCTTAGTACATTATGATGTGTTTTGAAATTGCTGAAGCGCTGCAGAAAGCATTTAGTGTAATATATTAACGATTTTCAAAGCAAAGTGGTTCGAATTGCGCAAATTTTCGCACCATCAGCCAATGTGGATTTTATTTTTGGTATTAAGAGGAATTATTACCATATAAAACTAGCGTGGAACTCGGTGGAACTTGAAGCAATTTTAAGATTGAAAATCTAATATTTTGTTCACAAATATCACTTTTTTTAGACACTTTATTAGTTTCTTTGATGTAATTTACTTGCAGAATTTGAGAAAAAGAAATAATTAGATGATTTAACCGGTTTTCCGTTTCAAATTTATCAATAGAATCTGTTCTAGTACATCATTATATAAATGATATCTGTACCAACGCGTGAAAGTGATTTAATTCCAAAAGTAAACTAGCTTTCAGCTTTCAGTAGCTGGTGGCAGGCCAATTTTGGCTCTATTTAACGATAAAAACACTTTTGAGATAATAAGTTTTCGTTGGATTACAAACTCAATTTGAGTAAAGGATTTATGACCATTTTGAAACCAGAGCTGACAACACGTTGATATACACCATTTATTCCTGACTGAAGCAAATGTTGTAAAAACAAGTGTCTGAAAAAGTGATATTTGTGAACAAAATACTAGATTTTCGATCTTAAAATTGCTTCGAGTTCCACCAAGTTCCACGCTAGTTTTATATGGAAATGATTCCTCTTAATACCACAAATAAAATCCACATTGGCTGATGGTGCGAAAATTTGCGCAATTCGAACCACTTTGCTTTGAAAATCGTTAATATATTATACTAAATGCTTTCTGCAGCGCTTCAGCAATTTCAAAACACATCATAATGTACTAAGCGATTGTAGAACTTAACATTTTACAACTTTGTTTCCAAGACTGAAAATTGTTTTGTCTTACCTACAACGTTTCAGATTTAAAAAACTGTTTTTTCAAGGTATTTTTCTTAATTTCATTGTAACTCCTGTAATAAAACACGGAAATCACCAGGGATTATTAAAAGCTAACTACCCCCCGTCGGAGATCTTCGGATATTGATCTGAACACTTTGGGTGATTTCTATAGACTGCTTATATTTGTATTTCCAGATAGGTATTCAGTGTAAGAAATGAATGTGTGTGTTAGTGTAGTTTGTGTAGAGTTTAACAAATTCAATGGGATCTTCCCTTTTCGTATAAAATTCATTACACTCCTTAGAATAAAATTGTAGAACTTTGACTTGTTCAGCAAAATTATGTATTTTGTTAAGATAAACAACTTTGTAGAAGAAACCAAAGCTCTAAAATGCTTAACAAAAAAGTTAGCATTTTTATCTTGCTATTGGTGGACCCCTCGACTCTGTATTTTATTTCAAAGTATGCGCCTTGTAAAACTATGCAATGTTGTCGAAGACACCAAAAGTCTATCTTTTCATCCCTGGGCGCTATTAATTTAGTTCCGCTAGATTGAAGTTCTGTACCAGTGTGCATTGGTATTTGCAGGGTGTTGCAGGTTTCGGGATCGCGAGAATGTAATTTAAAATTTAAAACTAGTAGGAGCTCAGTCCTAACATTAATTGTTTCTTGATTGAGTTGACCAATTTGTATGAACAATTACTTTAAAACGTTTGAAGTGTGGCGCTGCCCACGAGAAGTTCACTAAGCGTTTAAAACGTTTGGATTTTTGGCAACACTGCAAAAAGAAAGCCTTGTAAATTATTTGTACACGAAAAAATAAAAAAAAGGTAAAATTTACCTTAAAAACAAATGTGATTTTTTGTAAATATTAACCTTACAAAATAGTAAATAATACCGTTTTCTCATTTACTGATTTAAAAAGTAAATGCTACCAAGTTTGGCTGGTTTCTCAAACAAAAATAAAACAAAAACAAAATTCATTAAATACGCACCGTTGCTATCCTCAACAAACTACACTGATTGCACCTATTTAGACCCCCGTGCAAATAATTTGCGCGCAGATAATCTGCTCACTAACGCATACATAGACAATAATGGCATAAATCGATATGCTTTACGTCTTAAGATGAAATTGAATTAAAAATTATTGCGACTGATGTGTCTAATAAAAGTCGATGATTTCTTAATAATAGCTATTTTTCAGTAATTCAAAAAACGCCCGAATAAGCTATGATTTGTTTGTTCCACTAACATTCTAGTACCGGAGTGTGAATGCATTCTGTTTTTTGTAAGTTTTTTTCATATGAAGGTCGATTAACTTTCATTATTAAACTTCTTGGGTCACATTTCATAACAATTTTCGTTCAAAACAACAACGATTATGTCGTTTGGAAATGTGATTCGAAAATCAAAAGCGAGCAACGACTTATTTGAAAAACTGTCATCGATTGTCTATGTATGCGTCAGTGCGAAAATATTTCTGCGTGGAAATTATTTGCACAGGAGTCTAAATGGGTGCAATTTCCGCAATAAATTTGAAGTTTTTCACTCTTTCGATCGCGATTTCAGTGATTTTGGGATAATTATGTGGTTCAGTTTTTCTTCGATAAGAGTGGAAGATCATATACTTTGTTTTGGTGAGGTAAAGTGTCAGAAGTTTTCTGGAAAAGTATTTATGGAGAACTTCTAAATCTTCTTCCATAAGCATGGTAACACTATTTGGACAGGTGCCGGGGTAAAAAAGAGCTGGCAAATAGCCGGGGAACACCATGCAGAGGTAACTTGCTGAGATCGTGTATGTACAATAAAAATAAGAGCGGCCCTATGTTGCTGCCCTGCGGGACACCGATATCTGAAACTTCTATAGAGCTTCTTGCAGTTCCTAAACAAACAAATTGTTTACGGTTGGCCAGATAACTTCGTATCAAGTTGTTCGCAGTGCCTCCGATACCACGACACTCTAGTCTTTTAAGAAGAATTTCATGGTTGAGCGTGTCGAAGGTTTTTTTTAAGTCGAGAAAAAGAGCACCTACAATTTTTTTAGGGTCAATTTTTTCAATTAGGGAGTCCAATAACTCGCAGATATCTGTTAGCAGAGCATACATTTTTCAAACATAACAGTTGACATGGTTGCTGATTTTCCTTCATCATCACGTTTCAAATCTCATTCGACTACAAGTCAAGCTTCAAGGGACTGGAAAAGCTTGACTATTGTCATGGATTTCTGTTCTCGTGACGGATGTTATTTTTCAAACGACGGTCGTCAAAGCAATTTGACAGCGTCGATTCAAAGCATTTATGTATGATTCGAAAAATTTGGAGTATTGGATTGATGGTTGGGCGATTTGCCAGTGTTGTAAATAAATAAAATTCGGATTTTAAACATATGTTCTACCAATCGAAGATTTAAAATATTTTAATAGATATTTTTTATATATGTTTGGCAAATTTTTTGCACAAATGAAAAAGGATCGAAAAGACGCGAGATCGATATTGTCCCTTGGGAATTCTCTTCGGTCGTGATGGTTGATGTTTCATTCGACAATGTCCCGGTAACGTACTATCCTGGACTGATACCCAAAAACGAAAACGATATTCGTTGTTTTCGGATTTGATTTCAGCCACAATCAATGACGAACTTGTCCTTTTCGGCGTCGTCTTAGGATGTTTTTTTTTTATGTAAACAATATTTTTTTTTAATAATTCTTTATTTGAAACGGCTCATACCTTAAGGTTTTAAGGAGCCAAACTCGTTTTTGTTTTTACATTGTTTGCTTAGCTTAACACTTTGAGTTTAAAGAAAAAGATGATAGAAAGGGAAATATAGGATTAGAGGCGCAGATCGATAGCTTTAAGGTAGAAGTAGATTTCGAACATGTAGTCCAAATCTAGCACAGCTAGCACATCCCTCACTGGAACGTTAGGTGGTTTTCCTCGGGCCCGAAGGGAATCTATTAAATTCGTTCTGGCGACAAGATGGACCTCACACGACCAGACAATATGCTCGATGTCATGGTAACCTTGGCCACAACTACACAAATTGCTGCCAGCAATGTCAAAACGATAGAGTACCGCGTCTAAGGAATAATGATTGGACATGAGACGGGAAAATATACGAATAAAATCCCGACTCAGGTTCAATCTATTAAACCAGGGTTTAAGGCTTACCTTTGGGATAATCGAGTGCAGCCACCGACCCAGCTCATCCTCGTCCCGTTTGCGCTGCCAGTTGACAAGAGAATTTCTTCTAACCAAAAAGTAAAACTCGTTGAAACGATCTCACGCTGATACGTGTCACCTTCCGTCGCCCCCACCTTTGCCAGAGAGTCTGCCTTCTCATTACCCACTATCGAGCAATGAGAGGGAACCCAAACAAAGGTGACAGAAAAGCGACGTCTTGCTAAACAATATTCCACACAGTCAAAAAAACGACGACGGACTGAAGGCGACTATGATTATTTCGACGCTTCATTTGACTGAAGGTTGAGGCAAGATTGTTTGCTTGGTTACTCATTTGAAGGCGTCTGTTATGAATGCGACTGCTTTAACTTTTTCACAGTCATAGTTTATTGACTGATGACGGTGACGTTTTTATGCTCTGGCTGTTAGTCACACCTGAAATCTTCAATATATGGGTATTGAGGGAAAAGGCTGAACGAGTAGAAGTCATCATCTTGAAATCTAAGATGGCGGCTTCAAGTTGTTTTTAAAATGCTATACGTCTCGGTGGTCGAGTGGTTAGCGTGGTAAGACGGGTAACCGCTGGTCCATTGATGGCATGGGTTCGATTCTATCTCAGTACTGGGTGTTAAATGTGTTAATCTTAAGTTGTCCACGTCATGTATTCAGTCTGTTAAGCCGTAATCGGCTAAGATGGTGTATGTTATTAACAAAAATCAAGCTGGAGCAGCCATCTTGGATTTACAGATGACGTCGAACAGTAAAATTCGACTTCTACTTGTTTAGCCCTTCTAACTAATACCCATATTTTGGGGTTTCATAGGATTTTCAGTCGTTTACCGCATTTTAAAGCTAAGCAGAAGCCATCATTTTGGATTACAAGATGGCGTTGAAATTTTATTTCTGGGTGTTCTCACAAGGTCTTTGCATATTGTATTCATTTCCGATTTACGCCATATTCGTTGCGATCTTGTCTTAACGGTCCTGTGATAAGCAAGGTCTTTGTTCACGCGGTTTTCCGGAACTAATTCGTTTTTACGCGGTTATTGGCGCAGGTTTTTTTTGAGCGGTACGTATCCCTCGCGTGAAAAAAACTTGAGTGTACAGTATTTACAGAATAGAGTACAGTACAGAATTTAAACCTATTGTTTCGGAAATGTTTGACTTGAGAATGCCATGAATTTTCGAATCCTTCTTTCAGGTAACAATCTCAAATCGATCTAAGCAACAGTCATTTGAAAGGTTTTGTGCTTCTCCAGCTACACGTCCTGACGAATTAACGAAACACTGCTCCAAATAGTCCTTCAGACATACTTCCCGTCCTACTTACCGGGGCCGGCACAAACTCAAAACAGTCTTAGTCACACCCGAGGTTGCCATAATCACAGATAAATCTGTATTATCACAGAACTTTGAGCAAAATTTCATCACAGAATCTGTGTCACTGGTCACAGAATTTTTAAAAATTTCAAAGTACTCACAGATTTTCTAAATTTTGTACAGATTTCCAAAATTATCAATTTTTAGTCTCTTTCGACTTTTTATTTCTGACTCTAAATCAAAAAAATAAGAAAACAAGGTATTGTAAATTGATTTTTTTGTTTTAAAACTGTTAGTATGTTTCAATTTGTTGATGTTTTATATGATTTTCAAATGAAATTCATAGGAACAGAGTCACACAAAACAGTCACAGAATTTTAGATTCAAATCACAGAATTCGAGAATTTTTGTTGTCAAAAACACAGAATTTTTTCGGAAACCTTGGTCATAGCCCTTACAATATTCCTAGCAAAAGTCTATTTATCGTCACATCAGAAACAGCTTATAACCAATAGGCTTTTTTATTGCAGATCCGGAATATTTTCAAAGCATTTAAAGCTACCTGCGCTAATTCATGTTCGAAAGTGTGTGTTTATGGTGCTAATTACACAGTAAACATGAAACGCCGAAACCGGGAGTTTTTTCAACATGCGGTGCACGTATTTATTTTTCGACCGAGTGACTGCAATCACATCGTTACATATACGTAAGTTTCTCTGAATAATTTGCAAAGGCACTCGATAGTTTTTACCGAAAAGCTGCAATGTTTACTTAGCAAACTGTAAAAAATAGTTATCAATTCAAATTCTTGTTGAAAACTTTCAATGTTATGAGACTTTTTTTTATTTTCAATCCAGTGTGTACGGAACTATTTCAGCGAAACTTATCAGTCAAATCTCTAGAATGTGTGATCGATCTCATTCATGATGCTTAGCAATGTGAAAAATTTGCCGATGAAGGTAGAAAAACGCGTTTGTTTCTCTGACCAACAGATTGTAACACGCATTGTCCGATTGCCAGACAGATTGGTAGCTTCAGGAATGTTTGAGGAATGTTGCGATGAAGATAACAAACGCCAAAATCTGAAATCTAAGAGGCTCATTCGGCACCTGAGGCGTTGTATTTATCGTAAAAAAGGTCGAAATGACTCAAAACGGATTGGATATTGAAGCAAGTGTAAACATCCTACACAGCTCTAATAGTTAGTTTATCAAATTCAAATGTCCATAAAATAAAATACAGAAAACTTTGGCGATTTTTTACAGAACCTCAGGACTGCACGGACTTCAGGATAAAATACAAAAAACCGGAAATTTCATGTTATCTGTAGTTTTTTTTATTTAGTCTTCTTGTGGCGTGTTGTCTGTGTTTACAACACAATGTTTTGTGTCTTATGTGGCATGTTATTGTTTCACTAACCGTGATGTGCAGCTGTTATTGTTGCGACACTCCGGTTCCGGAAATCCAGTTCCGGAAGCAGGAGGGCCGTCGATGTTAGGGCGTATCGACTGCGGGCGTTGCTAGACTCAGTCGTTAGAGGCGTCTTCCTTCATAGGCTTTTAATCGGCCTGCCCACGAGTGTGCCCCTTACTCGGACAGACCGAGAAGAAACTTTTCCTTAATATTTGGAGTTCCTCAGACCCCGAGAACGATTTTGAAGGTCCATTAAGTTGAGGCACGAAACAACAACTGATCTGCGGGTCGAACTGTGAAGAGGTCAAACCGGTATTCGGGTGAATTTCGTTGACGTTCACAAACACTTTAACTACACTTACACTTGATTACACTCACGGACGCCTGGTACAGAAAAGAACGAATTTTCCGGAAGCAGGCTTCCTTTGCGCCTTGCATTTTCTCTTTTTATTCCCTCTTTTTTCTCCTCTGGTAATTGACAGCAGCCAGCAGTAAAAATGTAGCCTACTGTGGTGCTATCTTGTTGTGAGACTGGTACAAGGAACATGCATTTTCTAGAGCTTAACATACAGAACCATAAAATTAAAACAAAAATCAATTTGCTACAAACTAGTTACAATCTTTAAGTCAATCTGTCAATTATTAGTCATTTATCATAATTTTATATCATGGTATGCACATTTAGCACTTCTTTTGTTTTTTTTTTATAATGGGTGTTATTATCTCTATGTAATTTTTGTCTTTTAAGTCTTCTATCAGTTTGTCATTTTTAGTCTTCTGTTTGTATTTGTTCTTAAATCTTTTTTAATTTTTAGCTTTTCTGTCGTTTTTAAGTACTTTTTTCAATTTTTATTTTTTGGTTACAATTTACCAACCATTAAGAACGAATCCACAATTTATATTCTACTTTCGTTGAAATGTAAATTCAAGATAAACGCATCATTTTTTGATAACTATATATCGTTGATAGAAAAAAGGACCCGTAAAAATCCCCTTCGGTTTTATCCACTTTTTTACTGGAGAACCCTGCCACTCGAGATCTGAGTCACCCCCGGTCGGGAACACGGTCACGAACTGTCCAGCTGACTGACTGACAGACCGACGGTGCTATCTCTCGCTAGCCCCTGCTCTACGGCTGGAGGCAGTGTGTTTGATTGCTGGAAACAGGTGTTGATTGACAAAATCGATTGATCTTCGTTAACTATCTACCCAGTGAATGGCTGGCAGGGCTCAACGGAATGATTAGTTCGCCGAAGAACATGCCTCGGGTCTTCGGCTCTAATGCGATTTCTTCCGAGAGAGGGAGAAAACAACGTTGAATCATTGAGAGAGAAAGATGAGCGACCGATGGGTCTCGAAAGGAGATTGTTGACTGCCGGGCGAAAACCGGTAGAATTCGGATTCTTTTACCATGTCCGTGATAAGGGTCAATCGGAAAATGAGCGAAGTTTATTGCCGAGAGACGATCGAATGATGGTGCTCAGCAGAATTCACGATTTGGTCCATGTTATCATTATTGACTTAAGTGACCGGTGTGGAAGATAAAATTCATAAAATAAGAACTGGTGAATTGGGTTTTTTTCTTCGCTCTCTCGGCTGCCCGTGCGGGGGTGGGAAATGTTCGACTGAACAGCGCAAACAAACTGGTATCGCACACACAGACGTAAGCCGATTGATTTTCCGGCGGAGCTGCAAAAAAAAAAAATCGCGAGAGCGGCGAGAGAGTTTGTCGTCCGTGTTAAATGTTAAGATAGAGCATATAAATTGTCATCCGGGGGAAAATGGTGGGTCAATATAGTTTGGAACTTTCGATCGAGATACAAGAGATCGCACCGTGAACTAGTCATTGATTTTTTTGGTTATATTTTTTTTTCTACCTTAAGTGAACAACAAAGTGATATATTAGGAACAAAAAAGGTTTACAAATTTTCCTCAGTCTGAGTTTAGTGCTGCTTCAAAAAGCTTCCTAAGGTATGATATTTCATAATGTCTAAAAACACAAAACATCAGAAACTCATCCATAGCTCAGACAAAGAGTGACAAAATAGTGTAAAGTTATCTCGAAATATTTGGAAAAGTATGAAATGTTGAGTGTATGAAGTTACAATATCGATAGCTATCTTTCGAAAAGCAATTTGTGCCATCAATAGAGTGTTATACCATGTTTGTTAGTCTTCCGACGTTGACTTTCAGACCTAATGACTTAGAGATATCGATAAGGATAGTTTTGTGATTCATAGTCCAAGGATTCCAACGCAATCCTCAGTTCGGTCTGCAGTGCATCGATACGGTCTAGATATCATCCATTAAGTCGAGATAATAGTAACTGTGATATAACACATGCTTGGCATCTTCGTCCAAGATCATTCCGAATAGTTAAGATGTTGCTTTCTCGAAATCAACGAACTCCTGTAGAAGAGAGTCCAGATCGATCGTCACGGAATTTTCCCTGGATCAATATTTTGTTACGCCACGTACCAAACTCAGTTAAGTTTTACTTTCTTCGGGACCTTTTGAAGGACCGTGCAGTTCAGTCGGTAGGAAATGTCGCATAATCCAAGTTATTTCATGAACTGTTTCATCGTTCGGTGACTCTCCGTGTTCAATTAACTGTAGAACTGCTCTTTCTCCTGCAACGTTCGATTTACTATCGAATTTCGCGCCGAAACCATCAATCATTAGATTTCAAACGATCGAAAGTTTATCCGGCTCGAAGGACCAAAAAGATGTTCATAAAAACGTTCTTTTCGGTAACTTTTGGAGTTGACTGTATTCAGTAGTATCCAGAGACTGACACCGAATCCACGTATACGGAATTTCACCAAGAGATGAAATCTAGGGTTTTGCCGTCGGTCTCTGATTTCGCTTCAGATGGGTAAGCCAACTGAGGAGAAAATCTATAGCTGAGATCGGAATGGCTATAGGCTAAGAGGTGAGATGAGGGTAATACTGTCGGATGAATAACGGAATACGATCCTCCTGAATTGTGCAGAAGTCCGCCTACGCAAATAACTCTATCCTGGTCTAAAAAAACGGCTGTAATACAGTCCCCCAACAATCATTACTCAATTAACGTATCCTTTCACCACAAAATAATCGTTTATTCGGGTGTTAGTTGACCAAATACGAAGCTTTGCATGAATTTCAGTCATTAAATACTTCTTCTCTGAGTTCAAATATGATATTATTTTAACTTTGTTAAAAAATATCATAATTGACCGAATCAAAGTGACCCATGATTGTGTGGAATTTGGTGGATTCTGTATCAATGGATCACTGAAAAAAGCTAATTTTCCGAGTGGAGTCGCCACTAGCGCTCAGAGCTGTCAAACCTCATGATCAAAGTAGCAGAGAAAACACAGAAAAATTAACAAAACATGGCACTGTGTTGTACTATAAGAAAGCACGCGGACAAAAATCTGAAAAATAATTTTAATTAAATTATTATGAAGAAGAAGACACATTGTTTAAAAAAAGCTCGTATTTCAGAACTCTTCTATTCTTAAGATATTGAAAAATAAGGAAAAGTTACAAAGATATATATGTTTGATATAAAAGTAACAAGTTAAATTTATGATCACGGCTTACAAAAAACTTCTACGTACAATACTTTGATGTAAACGTTAATCTCAATGAAAATATAGTGTTGAGAAGCTTCAGAATCACTAATAAGAAGATAAAGTATGTGATGTGAAGGAAATCAGAAAAAAATGAAATAATCAAACGAATATTCGGCCGAATATTCGGTCGAATATTCTGTTGAATTTCCAATAGAAATCCAAAACAAAAAAAAAATATTTTTCTTCTATTTCTGCCATCTTATTGCCCCTCATGTTTTAAGCCGATTATTTCCAACCAGATGAATAATTCATCAGATCTTTTTTAAGTAGAGATCTCTTTGATTTTCAAAATGTCACCATTAGCTGGAAGGACATCAGATGACTTGTCCCTTCTAGGACGTTTATCACAAATGAGATTGGGTTCCAGTTAAATCTGGGACAAAACATTTCAAAACAGGTGTCAAGCTATTTGAATTTGCTTTTTTCTATTTAATTAGTGGAGAGGGTGGACTGTATGCTTACTGTGAGCACTTGGCAAAACTACCACTGGTGTGGCAAATTTGTCCGCCCCCCTCGTGGGATTGGACCTCAAAGGGACAACCACGCATGGTTGTCCCACCAGTGGAGACAGGTTGTCACAACGCTGCCTGGGGGCCAAGGCTCGGGGGGATCTCGGTCGCCTGGTTGACCGAGATCCAAACTCTTTCAAATGTGGGCTCTGAAAAGAGCCGATTGATTGTGGAATCAGAGCAAGAGCAGGAGCGAAGCAAAAGAGAACTAATTTACTGCTGTTCCATTGTTTATTTTCTCTTGAACTATTTACACTTGTATACTTTCACTAATTTATTATTGATGTATGAGACGAACAACGCTGACTGCTGCTTCCTTCTGGTGGCCTTAATGCAGCCCACTGCTGGCTGGCTCTCTTTCTTAGCCGCTCTCGGCTCTCGCACGATGATGTTGCTCGCTCGACGGTTGGAATTAAACTCACCCGACTGGAGCGCGACCGCTTGTTTTTATAGCGCTCGCTACTCGGGCGTCGCGCATCGGATTTTCTCCCCTCTCGCTGTTTCTCCGGTTCTTCAGTCCGCTGGGTGGACTGAACAATTAGAATGTCTAATTTCTGCTAGATGTCTTAAAAATAGGTGCTAAAAAGAACGATGATCTTTAACCTTAAGCATATAATACTTTCTACGACACATATCCACACGACTGGGTCGGGTCTGAACGATTCTTTGAAAAACTTGTTATAAAAAATAAAATCTAAACAGAAACTAGGCATCATTCTCAAACATACAAAAGGAAAAGAAATAAAATCACTTGAAATTTAAAGTTTACATCGAATCATAACAGCAGTGTTCAAATCGTATCAAACGAATAAATTTACTCTAAATAATCGTTTTGTACGCAAAATTTAAAAATTTTCAAAGAAACATTTGAGTTTTTTATTTGATTTAGCAAAAAATCTGAATAAACCCCGGTAAAATCCGAAAAGTTAAAAAAAATATGATGAATCTCGGTCAGGTTTAACTTTTCACGAATTCTTTATTTGCTTTATTGACAAGCCTGGATATATCAAGAAGTATAATCGATGTATAAAGCTATCTACAGTGAAAAATACACGGGTACACCAAAAATGTTTTACTGAAACCATAAGTTTTTGATTATTTTGAAGCTTTTTCAACATTATTTTTGGATATTTTGTAAATTATCCAACATCAGTTGAAAAATTTGACAAGTCATTTGTTTTTTAAATTTATAAAAATAAATATTCGGCCGAATACCTAGCTCAACTATTCGGTGAGCCGAATATTCGGCTTAACGGTTTTTTGGCGGTATTCGGCGCCGAATATTCGGCCGACCGAATATTCGGTACATCTCTATAATCAATGTTTTCGGACGAGATCATTTCGGTCCGGCTTATTTTTTTCATGTTTACGTATCTAGATATTTATCATGTTCTGAAAAGTTCAGTTCCGATCTCAAGATTTGAAGCTTTTTAAGAATTTCACCAGTGTCAGTTTTTAAGACCTATCCTCTATAAAACGATCAGATCAGCTTTCCAGATTTCCAGGTCACCCGTCTTTGACTTTGAAACTTCAAACGGGCTACCTATATTGTCCTAACTTTTCAAACGTGTTTTTTACAAATTAGAGCTGCCTAGAAGTGTTTAAAAAATAAAAGCTTAGCCACTGAAATTTTTTCCTTTTTTTTTTTAAATTATTTCAATTTTCATATTTAATTTCGAAAAAGTGTTCGTGAATTATAACCTTATGATCATACGATCGTAACTAAAAGAAATGACAGCCAAATTGTTGAAAACATTTTAATACTTGTTTGTGTTTCGAAATCATCGAAATTTTTCGGTGAGTTTTAAAAATAATCAAACAAAAGCTACTGCTCCAGTTGCTCGAAACGTATAGACAACTATTAAATTTTGTTTGACATCGTCGATAATTTCGAAGTACAAACCAAAACTCCGATTAATATAAGTTTGTCCGCATGCTTGTATGACTATCTCTCATAGTGCGTTACCATAGCTACGACAGGAATTGTTTTATTTTCATTATAAACAAGAATGAGGAATGAGGATAGACATGAAGTTAACATGAAAAGTTAGGCAGGCACATTTTATGAGGTTTTAATTCATATTGCAATTAATTTTTTTTCAACAAAGTAAAAATAATTATCTGATTGAGCGATTCTATGCGCGACCTTGTCTTAATGAAAACAATCGAATTTAATACTATCTTTTTAGAACTTTTCAGCAAGAGGCTGGCGATTTTGTTTTCGAAAACGGGTGACAAACCGTGGATACAATTTGAAATTTTCAAATACAAAAACCGGGTATTACCCGGACAAATCAGAGCAAAATTAATCCATTATTTAAACAAAATCAGGAAAAGATAGAAGAAATTTGAACCTTTGTTTTTTTGTCGAAGCACATCAAATTGTGTTCATTGCTTCAACAAAATTCTTATTAATTTTGATGAAAATAATTATGAAGTAGTTGTTTTCGAGTAACAAATTAAAACAAATCATTGCTGATACGGACTCACCTCGATATATTCCTTGAATATTTGGGCACGCCCGGATAAAACCGGGCAACCTGGAATGCTAAACGTACTAAAACCCGTCGATGTTGATAAAATTTTGAAATCTATTAAAAAATATATTAAATTGATTGATAAACATAAGAAAAAAATAGCTTTATTGGAAATCATTATCATTGTTTTGAAGGTAAAGGAAAAAATGAAAATTTGTTTAAAAAAACATTTGAATAGATGAATCTAACTTAACTTCAATATAGCTAAATGTCAGTTGGAACATCTTAGAAGTTTTTTTTATTATCGAAAATTATCTTTTTCGTTCCATTGAAGTAATTCAAAGGTTTTATATTAAACAGTTGAGGAATGAAAATGTTATGACCAGTCGTTTGATCTATTTACTAGCATTCAATTTACAGTTGAGTTTATCTAAAATCTAAATGATTTCATGTCACCCTAACATGATTTGCTTCAGTACCGCCATCTGGCTAAAAATAAAAAGGTTTTAAATAAAGGTTTAAAATAGCGGAAAACTACGCAGGAGGTGCTTAAAGAGATCCATTATGGGTCACTTTTATGTTGCCAAATATTATTGTGCTTATATGAGACCAATTTATTTGTTTGGAATCTTTGAAGTACACGAATAAGAGGCTTACCGGTTTAAGACGTCAACATTATTACATTCAAATTTTATGTGATAGTTCGACAGCTTATAGTTTACATATGATAAAAACTATTAATACAGCAATTTTACCGTTATCAAGCGCACACATAATATTTTTAATGCACTTTGATAGTATTATCAATTTACTAAAAATAATAGCATGAAACAATTTCTTTTAGTGCAGTAGATGTATAACAGTGTTTTATGGTCATGACAAATGCTTAGATTCTGGATTCAACCATTTGTTTTCAGGTAGTTCTGAAAACGCCAATATAGCTTTTACTAAGTGTACTATTTAAGTTATGAATTTAGTTATGAATGCTCTATTAAAACTCCAATGAAACCTTAACTAAGAAGTTTTGATCCAATCTTTTTTTGCATGTTTTATAAAGGCACATAGTGCTTAATTTTAAATCCATAATAAAATTAGGTGACAATTCTCGATCAAGATGTCAAAACTGGGCACGCTCATGCTAGATTGCACACATTTGAGTTGGAATTCCCATTTTAACACATTTTTGATAAGGCATATGTGTTGTTTTTGAGTTAGAAAAAAAAAAATAAAAATCTTTGAAATACTTCAAATCCCTCAAAGTGGTACAACTATTTCTACAATATAAGTATTGAGTTAAAGTGCCCAATTAGTATGACAAAAAATGGTTGCTTGATTGCGTCATTTTTAATCGAAAATGGTGGCTTCCGCTTTTCTGTTCAAAGCTGCGAATTACTGAAAATCTCATAAAACATCCACTATAAAGGTATTGGGTGAAAGAGCTAAATGAGTAGAAGTTGGCCGTAGCCCGTGGCCTAGAGGATAGCGTTCAAGTCTTCTAAAACAGAGATCATAAGATCTCGGTCACGGCATACATAGTACTCTTTCTGGTGGTCGGCAACCTTTTGAGTCAGAAGAGCTGAAAATTACAATTTTTCAAAATTTTAATGTTTAAGAGAGCCACATTTGTTAGTTGCAATGAATGGTCTCTTTAAAACTTCTAAATTTTTCTTTTCCTAATTTCGATGTAAAGTTCTAAATAATGCGAAGTGTTCATAATTTGTCTCTTAGCTCAGTTGGCAAGTCAGTTGCTTCCTGAGCCGGTGTCCGTGAGTTCGAGCCCAAGAGTAAACATCGAACACAGTTATACCGGATAAATTTTTCAATAACTTTCCGCCAACTGTAACGTTGATAAAGTCGCGAATGCCACAAAGGTAAAACGACTATAATCGAGACAAAAAAACAAAATTTGTTTCCAGCAGCTCTAGTTTTTGAAATCCGAGGGTTGATTTAAAAGAAAAGTTTTATAAATTCATTTGAATTATTTCAGCAATTCTGTTAATATTTATTCTGATTTTCAAACTGAAGCTTCAAAATCAAGAATCAGCATGCTCTAAAATCACAATTGACATGAGTTTTCTTTCTGGGTTTTGCCCTCGTTCAATTTAAAAATAGAACTTGAAGAAATTTATGAGATTGTTAAAACAAATTATTTTTTATATTTAAAAGCAAAAACCATAACTTAAACGGTCTCCGAGGAAGAATGAGCTTAACGGGTTAAATTCTTAAAAAAAAACTTAAACGCCGCTCATCCACCAGGTTGTTAAAACAATTAGAATCTTCAGTATAAGGAATCTAGAAATGTTCTGCGAAATTTGTGAAATTTTAACTCTGGAACCAAAAGATTAAGAAATAAACATTTTGAAAAAAATGTGGATAAATTCCTGCAATAATATAAGTAGGGGAGAGTGGGGTATCGTGGGCCATGGGGAAACGTGGGCCACTTTTAATATCTTAGATGTGTGTTGAGATAAAAATCTCAAACCAACTGTCATCGTCGTCGCTTTGCGTGAGCATATATTCCTATATGCTATTGACTGAAATACGCATCATATGTCTCTTTTATTTATCAAGCTAAAAAAAGTTAGAAAAATTTACTTACATAATTAAAAAAACACCCGCTAATTTCATCGATGGGGAACCTAAAGTGCATAACAAAAATATGCTCATACGCTTATGATCTTAGTTTTGTCATGATCTTTCACATGGAAAAGGAATTTTTGATGAAACATCAGTAAGTCACACAAACGCAACCAATTTGCAAATCATAGCTTGTGGGGAATCGTGGGCCACACATCTTGAATCACCTATATTTTTATGTTTTTATGCACATTCAGAACTTAAAATACGTTTTACCTATCTGTAAAGTTTTCTTATGCCAAACTAAGAGTTTTGAAAAATATTTTTTCCATTCTATATAAGAAATTTTGCCAAAACGTTCGCGAGTCAGGTTTTGGAATCTATGCGATCATACACAGGTCTCTTTTTTATTTCATCATCTGAAATTGCTTCAAAATAACGAAATGAATTAGGAAATCACAGTTTTGGGTCAACTCATAAACTTTGCATGTTATTTAATCAATTTGGATTTAGTGGCCCACGATTCCCCACCATTTTTCAAAATCCAATAAATATTGCTTTTTTTCAAACAGTCAGAATTTGGGGAAAACAACTTATTAAAAATTAAAAAAAAAATACCTCATGATACCTTGAAAATGTAGAAAACCGTACCATTTTTTATTTTCATTTTATCTTTTATAATAAAGAAGTTATGGAACAACGAAAAAAGTGGTCCATGATTCCCCACTCTCCCATACATATTGCAATACCGTAATGGATTTGTTGGAAAAAATATATACAAACTTAAGCATTCCTTTGAATAAATTTGGGAAACTTGTAACGGATATTTTTGTCTCACCAACAATGTCAGCAATTTATTTAGGGTGTGTTGAAGTCTTGTTTTAAAAACCTACCGCAAACCTAGACAACGATTGTACGAGCCACATATTCCGCACCCGCCTTGAAAAGGGGTCTTGGCCGGCATTTTCGACACTAAGAGCCTTAAGTGAGCGACAAAAAGTCTAAAGCTACATCTCTATAGAATTTGATGATAGTTTGAGAACAACATCAAAAGATTCAAAAGAAAGTCAACGAAATCTCCAAAGAATGGGCTCAAATGAGTTTCAATCTTCTCTGGGAAAGTTCTAAAAGAGTCTCAAAAATTCCGAAAAGTGTCTCAGAACAGTCGTAAAAGCGTCTCAAAGAACTGTAAAAGAGTCTCTGAAGTGTTTTGAAACAGCCCCACAACAGTCAGAAAAATTAAAAAACAATATTTCCTTTTTTATTACACACTCCCTCACACCAAAAAACTTGATTTTGTAATGGACGCTAACTGTTCTCAGCATGCCTTCCAGCAAGACAAGGAAAAATTAAATACTTAAAAACGCGAGAGAATTTTAATAATTCTGAGAACATGTAAAATGATTTTTAAATACGAGGAAATGTAATGAGGGAATATAACAATATTAGTTTAAAACGAATCTAAGTCGAAGAATATTCCTTTCAAGCGATCCGTTATTGATCTTTATCAAAAATTAAATTTAAAAGAATTTTTTATGTATAGAATACAACAAAAACTACATAATTTAAATAAAAATTATTCCTAAGAAAATTTAGAAAAAAGGACTGAAATAACTAGCTCAAACGTGTCCAAAATAGAGTCTAAAGAAACTCAAAGGAGTCTCAAAAAGGGCTCCAAAGAGCCTCGAAATTACCTCAGAGAGTCTTTACAAGTTCTAAAAAAGTTTTAGATCAATTTAAAAACAGTCTCAGATTCATCTCATGAGTCCTAAAAAACCTTTAATGAATCTTACAAATGTTTCAAAAGAGTCTCAAGAGTCCTGAAATAGCTTCAAAAGGCTTCGGAAAGAGCATTCAAGGTTGTTCTGGCAAAGAGTTTCGAATCAATCTTAAAATAATTTTGAAACGGTCACAAAAAAGTCTCAAACGAATCTCAAAAGACTCTGAAGAGAATCTCAGAACAGTTCCATAAGGGTCCTTTTTTCAATTTGAAAAACAATTTTGCAATTCTGATTTCAGTTTGTTTTTTTTTTGTCTTAATGTTTGTTTTCATTCTTGTGTGGGTGAAACTCAATACGAGAACCGCAGAGCATATTATATGATACATCTATGGGCACAGACACTCGACATAAGTTTGGCGTTATCTATCGCTATCGTAATGGACCTCTGCAGTACCTATACACCGCGGACGTTCTTACATCGTCACCTTGGCATTATGTGGTTTCCACAATTCTTAAATTTGATAGCCATACTTGTTCTTGTTATTCAACATACAAATAATTGCTTCTCGTCAAAGTTAGTGATGGTTATTTCGTTTTGGTATTCTTACCTAAAATTTTCTGACAAGATCCTATAAGTGTGTGTACGTTTTAAGTCGAATTTCGTTGTCCAACGCCATCTTCAAATCTAATGCCGTTTTCGTTTTCTCCACAAGCGCGGGGCAAAACTGTTTCTGAATAAACAAACAGAATCGTTACCCGGGACGATGCAAATATATGGTTGCTATACTCACACTTATGTTTACCCCCACACCCACAGTAGAAGTCGAATTTAACAATCTGACGCCATCGTGAAATCCAAGACGGGGGTTTCCGATTGAATTCTGATTCCAATCGCATGAAAACTCCCCATTTTGGATATTGGGTGAACGGGCTCAACGAGTACAAGTCGGATTTCGCTAAATCTTATCTTTACAAACCTGTGTATTACTGATAATCACCTGAAAGCCCAATAATATTAGTATTGGGTAAAAGGCCTAAACAAGAAGAAGTCGGATTGGCGGCTTCTCTTAAATTTGAAATGCTGAACCCCTTTCACCCAATATCATTATTGAGGGAGTTTCAGGTGATTTTTAGTCATTAACAGCATTTAAAGTTCAGCGGAAGCCGCCAACTTGGATTACAATTGAAGTGAAGTGAAATTTGACTTTATCTAGCTTAGCCCTTTCAACTTATGCCCATATTATGGGGGTATCAAGCGATTATCAATAATAGACATGTTTGAAAAGAAAGCGGAAATCGCCATCTTGAATTTTAAGATAGCGTCGGAGTGCCAAATTTGACTTCTTTTAGTTGAGTATAGAATGCACTTTAGTGGAGACTAGGTTTAATGATGGTTATGTGAGAAAAAGAACTTCTTTTTGTTAATGCAAGTAGAATGAAAAACATTTCTCCTGTTGCTCGTTGAAACATTTTCAACCTTTGATAGACTCTATTTCAATTAATGCAATCTTTCGATGATTTTTAATTACAAGAATATAGGTAGGACTAAATAAGCAGCAGAATTAGCAACAAAAAGTTTGATTAGCAACATCACACTGAGGTTTCGCTAATTGCTTAATTAGTCAGTTCTATTTTGAGCAAGCAAAAATTATGTTACTCTTAGGGGGCGGGTTACATTTGTATGTGTTTCCGATTTAGACGGACACTAACCATGCAAGCGATTCGCTCATATTCAAAAAGCATGGCAAATCGATCATTGTTTGGTTGGTCAGCAGCGTTCACAGCTGTATGTTTCACCAAATTAACACGCTCGTAAAAAATAACGACCTTCAATTACTGGTTGCGTTTGTAAGCTTGGTCTGATGGTTCAACAGAGGGAACTATCTGATAATTTTTTTTTTCAATCTGGTTGAATTGATTGGTTTAGCGTGAAGTTGCTTTGTATCGGGAAACGTGACTCTCCTGGGACTTAACTGGCACTTTGGTCACATGGTGGCTTCACTGTCACGAGTTTCGTGTTATTTGCACTGAAGAAAGCCTTAATTTTGATACTAACTAACTTGTGTTCATGTAGAACAGTGGTTTTCAAACTTTTTTCACTTACCGCCCCCTTATCCTAAATTTTCGAGCGCACCGCCCCCAGATCAATTTTATCTAAAATCTTTCAAAACAGTTCTAATTGTGATAGTTGCAAAACCATTAGTTTTGGCATTTCATTGTAGCAATACGAAATTCATTCAAATTGATTTTGCGTCCAACCTTTAGTAAGAATTGAATAAAGAAAAAACGATAGAAAAATTACCTTCAAGATACAGACAGTTCGATTTTGGCAACATGTCCAAATACAGTGTGTTGCCAATATCGGATGTCCCCAAATTTGAACGGTTTTTTTTCTAACCTTTTTTTTATCAATTACTCCTACATAAAAAACTATTATTATTATCGTTAGCATGGTTTTCAGTCAAATTTTGATAATTTTTATTATTTTTTTATCTTGTTTTTGATCAACTTTTCTTGTTTATTTTATAATGTTGGATTTTAAAGTCATATTTACTATTTTTGTCAATTTGTATATACTTGCTTTCTAATTTGATACAATTTTCATTATTTTTGGCATTTTTGAATACTCTATGATTTTTTTAAATTTTCTCTTTTTTTGTTGTTGTATTTTCTCACCATTGAAGACGTAAAAACGTATTTATGGTGTATGTCTAAATTATATTGGTTCGGATATAGCCAAAATTGAATGATGCCAAGGATGTTGCCAAAATCGAATGTTGCCAAAAACGAACGGGGTCTGTGCTTAATCTTGAAAACAGTCAGTTTATTCAAAAATAAATTTAAATATTTGTGAGCGATATTCTGCAACAATTAAATGTGCCATTATTGTTAACTATTATTTCGCAGAAATAGAGTAAAAAAATATAACTTTTTTTTCTAGACATCATTAGTTTCAAACTTTTATTTATGAAAACAAAAAAAAATTACATTAAATACACTGAATTTTAAGTCTGTTCAAAGTTTAGCTGTATTCGTGGGTCTAAAAGTTTCTGAACTGAACTGAATCCAATTTATTTGAGTGTTAACTGAGAAATTTCCAAAAAAAAATGAATTAAAGATCAACAAATCAGAATTTGAAATAAAAATTTCCTTGGTATGTCAAAGCTCTGTATTTTTTCATTTCCAAAAACCTATGACGCCTTTCAAACGTTCATTCTATTCAAAAGGTTATTTTGTACAGCAATTTTTTGTGGACATTTCAAAAATTTGCAAGCATTGTCAATCAAAATCAATGCTTTTTAGAATTAACTAAAGTTGATCACCAAAACCAGATTTTTTTTTTTTTTTTTAAATATGTCTTTATTTGTATCAATTCATCATTACATTTATATTACATTTTTTCATTAAATTAGGTGTTCAGCTCAATAATGAGCTGTTCAGAGCCCTATAGTTAACTAGATATTAAAAATTTATTTGTAAGAATTAAATTTGCTTAGCGCAATTAAAAATTTAATGTAGGAGAACATCCTGTAATGGCAAAAATATTTTAAACTTAAAACTAAACACTATCCTAAAATTAAACTAGTTATAAAGAGAACGAATCTCTGCGATGGAAGACTGCATCGATTTGCCTCTGAAGTTGGAGATGATTTTGTTGGCCATCTCTTCGATCGATTCAATGCCCGCAATCCGATGAAGATCTTCGGTGCTGTGCCAAGGTGGAAGCCGCAAAATCATTTTCAGAACCTTGTTCTGAATCCTCTGGATGGCTTTCTTCTTCGTCGCGCAGCAGCTAGACCAAATCGGAACTGCATACATTATCGCTGGTCGAAACACTTGTTTGTAGATAAGTAACTTATTTCGCAGACACAACTTGGATTTCCTGTTGATGAGAGAATAAAGAGATTTAGTATATTTATTACACTTAGATTGAATATCTTCAATGTGATTTTTAAAAGTAAGATTCCGATCAAGTGTAAGTCCCAAGTACTTCACGTGATCAGACCATTCTAAAGAAACCCCATTAAAAGTTATGGAATGATTTTCATTAGGTTTTAAAAATTGAGCTCTTGGCTTATGGGGAAATAAAATAAGTTGAGTTTTGGAAGCGTTAGGAGAAATTTTCCACATTTTCAAGTAATTCAAAAAGGAATTTAAATTTTGTTGCAATCTACTGCGTACCACCCGTAAATTTCGACCTTTGGCTGAAAGCAAAGTATCATCAGCAAATAATCTTCTACCTTTTCCTTCTGGTACATCAGGAAGATCAGAAGTAAAAATATTGTATAAGATTGGCCCAAGTATACTACCCTGAGGGACACCAGCTCTAATGGGTATCCTTTCAGAGCATGAATTTTGATAGCTTACTTGCAAAGTTCGGCTAGTCAAATAATTTTGAATAATTTTGGTGAGATATACAGGAAAATCAAATCGAGCTAATTTAGCTACTAAACCTTTGTGCCAAACACTGTCAAAAGCTTTTTCAATATCAAGAAGAGCAACACCAGTTGAATAACCCTCAGATTTGCTAGCGTTAATCATATTAGTTACACTCAAAAGTTGATGTGTAGTAGAATGTCCATGACGAAAACCAAATTGTTCATCAGGGAAAATAGAATTATGATTAATGTGAATCATCATTCTATTCAAAATAACTCTCTCAAATAGTTTACTTAAAGAAGGAAGCAAACTAATTGGTCGATAACTTGAAGGCTCTGAAGCACTTTTTCCAGGTTTTAAAATTGGAGTTACTTTGGCATTTTTCCATTTATTGGGAAAATAAGCCAAGTGAAAACATTTATTGAAGATTTTAACTAAAAAATTTAAAGTGCTTTCAGGCAACTTTTTAATAAGAATATAGAAAATCCCATCTTCCCCTGGGGCTTTCATATTTTTAAATTTTTTGCAAATCAATTTAAGTTCATCAATATTTGTCTCACAAGAACTTTCAAATACATTTTGTTTAGAAAGAATATCATCAAATTCAAGGGAAATTTGAGCATCAATTGGACTTACAACGTTTAAATTAAAATCATGAGCAGACTCAAATTGTTGGGCCAATTTTTGAGCTTTTTCTGCATTCGTTAAAAGAAGTTTATCCCCGTCTTTCAAAGTAGGAATTGGCTTCTGGGGCTTTTTCAGAATTTTAGTTAATTTCCAAAATGGCTTTGAGTAGGGTTTTATGTCCTCTACTGCTTTGGCAAAATTTTCATTACGAATGAAATTTAAACGACGTTTGATCTCTTTTTGAAGGTCGCAATAAATAAATTTCAAATAAGGATCCCTAGTACGTTGATATTGGCGTCGACGAATGTTTTTCAGTCGTATCAAAAACTGAAGATCATCATCAATTAAAGGTTGATTAAATTTATGTTTAACTTTGGGTATTGAAGCGGCTTTAGCATTGACTATTGAAGTTGTCAAATTTTCTACAGCCAAATCAATATCTTCAATTGAATTCAGTGGAACGTTTACATTCAAATTACGTTCAATAAAATTCCTATATCGCTCCCAGTCAGCTTTTTGAAAGTTAAAAGTTGATTTTAAAGGGTTTTCAATGGGACTTTGGGATAAAGAAAAAGTTACTGGAAGGTGGTCTGAATCGAGGTCCGCATGAGTAACTAATTGACTGCAATGCTCGCCTAAATCCGTTAGAACCAAATCAATTGTGGAGGGATTTCTAATTGAAGAAAAACAAGTATGCCCATTAGGATATTCAACAGTATAATAACCTGCAGAGCAGTCATTAAACAAAATATTCCCATTTGAATTTGATGAAATATTATTCCAAGATCGGTGTTTTGCATTAAAGTCACCAATAACAAAAAATTTAGATTTATTTCTGGTGAGTTTTTGTAAATCTCCCTTCAAAAAATTTTTCTGTTCACCGCTGCATTGAAAAGGCAAATATGCGGCAATAATTATAACTTTCCCCATAGAAGTTTCTAATTCAATTCCAATTGTTTCTAAGACTTTTGTATTGAAAGAAGGAAGAAGTCTAAATTTGAGACGACTATTGATGACAATAGCTACACCCCCACCTTGTCGATCAAGTCGATCATTTCGCAAAATTTTAAAGAAAGCATTGCTTTTCAAGTTAATGTCTGGCTTTAAAAAAGTTTCAGTGATGGCAGCAATATGTATGTTTTGAGTTTTCAAAAATAAAAAGAATTCATCTTGGTTAGCCAGCAAAGATCTAGCATTCCAATTCATAATATTTAAACATCTATTTGGATCCATGAGGGAATCGTAAAGTCATAATAATTTTGTTAGCATAATTAAAAGAAGTTTGGAAAGCTTCAAACATTGAATTTGCTTTCAACAAAAGTTGCATCATTTCCATTAAATTTTGATGCAAAAATTTTAATCTTTCCTCAGTAATCTCACCCAAATCAACAAAATTGTTAGGATCAGAAAATGAAAGAGAAGAACAAGTATTTGAATTTCGGGGATTTTCCCAAGCCTTCGCATGAACGTTGAGACTTGGTTTTTTCCCATTTTTATTAGTTATGCCTGGAGAGGGCAATCCATTTTCAACCACCTCTGAGAACGATAAACAACGAGTCTGTGGCGCAGAATCAGCACAGGTAACATTAAAATCACTTCGGGTATTACCCAGCCGTGATTCCAATGTAGACCGAGGCTGAATGCGAACAGGCAGGTTGTTTGCCGGCCCGACATGTGAAGACGAAAAAGAGGAAGGAGGAGAAGAAACTTTTCTGGAAACTTTGGGATTTTTCCTAGAAGCAATAATTTTTGCCCTGATGGGACAGTCTAGCGAATTCGAGGAATGATTACCTGCGCAATTTGCACACTTGAAAAATTCTGTTTTTGGTTTATCACCACCATAAAGGCATTTAGATTTTTCATGATCGAATGAGCCGCAAAGCATGCATCTGGCATTCATTCTACAATTTTTAGTGCCGTGACAAAAAGCTTGACAACGACGACATTGTGTAATATTTTGAAGGAAATTGGTTGAAGATTTTCGAAAAGGTTCGAATTTGACTCGACAATGAAACATAAGACGAGCCTTTTCAAGAATTTGCAAATTATTAACTTGATCCTTTTTAAAATGGATCAAATAAAGCTCAGGAGCAAAACCAACACTACTGATATTATTCGTGTTGGTTCTTTTCCTCATTTGAATTACTTGAATTGGAGAAAAACCTAACAAAGAATTTAATTCAGATGTGATTTCATCCGGTGTCTGATCGCCGGTGAGACCACGAAGTACAACTTTAAATGGACGATCACTTCTAGTGTCGTACGTAAAAAATTGATGTTTTTTATTATTCAAATAATTTAAAATTTTTTGAAAATCATTAAAAGATTCCGCCAAAATACGAGCAGTTCCCCTTCGACCGATCTGAAAAGAAATCTTCACATCCTTGACGGAAGTGACGATTTCTTTCCGAAAGGCATTGAAGTCAGGAATCGTGACCGTAATTGGTGGAACCTTTTCGTTTTTAAGAGTATAAGAAGAAGAAGGTTTCTTAGTACTCTTATCAGAATTAAATATGAAGATTTCCTCATCACCGATGTTATGAAGGACATCGAATGAATTGGAAATTTCAACTTTTTTGGCAGATGGCCCTGGATTAGGTTCAGCAATCCGTTTTCTTCCGGCCCTTGAGCCGGCCGAAGACTTCCCCATGCTGGAAAGAAAAGAGAAAAATATGAATAAAAGAAAATAGAAATAATTTTAGCACTGAAAAGTGCTGATTGAAAAACAGGTAAGGAAAAAATAAATAATGTAAAAATGTTCCTGCAGGTACACAGCAACGATACGATGCTCCGGCGTACGTGTTGACGGCTCAACGGTACAGATGGAAGTGACCAAAACCAGATGAATAAACACATTGTATGGCAAATCAATAACGAATGTAGAATGAAATACAGATACTTACTTAACTCTTTGAAACGGTAGATATTTTAGTCTTCGACCTAGCTAAAATTTTATGTTTACAGTTCTAGAATGTCATTTCATTGTTTCGCATTGAACTTATTCGGTTTCATTTCAATTCTACATTGTTTCGCAATTTGTGGAAATGTGAATTTGAAAATGACCCTACCGCCCGTCAGCCCTTCCAGCATCTCACCAACTTTCAAATTTATGCTCACCGTGCCCCTGGAAGCTTCCAACAACCCCCAGGGGGTAGGGACCACTTTGAGAACCACTGACAAGTGGTCCAGAAATGAAATTTAGCGGGAAACAATAATTAGCGTCTTTCTCTGGAGTTTGATGCATTTGATGTCTTTGACAAACTTTTACAACAACTAAAGGCGATCATTTTGACTAAAAAAATTTAGGGTGATTCATAAGATCCGACCATTATTTCCTAACTGTGATACAATATTGTACAATGTTGTAGAACCTAATAATTCATTGAACTTCGTCGAAGACACCACACCCATCTATCTCTTGAACTGAAAGTTTTTTGACAATTATTGTCCTGTAAAAATCAGATTTTCTTGATATATTGATTTTATCATAAATTACTAATTCAGCAACATTTTCGATAATTGTAATGCGCATCTTTTGTTCAAAATGAATAACCAAATTTTTTTTTGTTTTAATGTTATGCGGCAATATGTGTTAAAAATGACTCTTTTAGAGCTTTGTTACCATTGGGGTATTTCGCCCAATCATACCCATGAAGAGCAAGCAGTTTGGAATACTCAATCTGAGTGCTCAGAGGTAGTAATCGTAATCGATTAAATATCGATAATTATTCCCGCCAATATTTGAATTTAAATAAGAACACAATTTGTAAGAGAATTTATTAATAAAACCTACTTTATGATTTAAAAAAATAAATAAATAAATAAAGTTAGGAGATTTAAAATAACGATCACTCCAAATTCAAATCCAGAAGCTAGTACATGCAAACACTTATGACACAACACAAAACACTTGCCCGATGAGAAGCAAAAGAGCAATGGGAAAACGTCAGGTGGAAAATGAAACGGAAATGTGGGTTGAGATGGGTTAGCTAATCACTTACTAAAGTTCGCTAAGTCTTTCCGCCTTCGACCAGCACACGGTTCACATCGCTACAAAGTGACCATAGTGGCCAAGTTAAACGTGCACGGCCAAGTTATTAGTGTCGAAAGATAACAACGCGGAAAGAACTAAATTACCTAGTCAATTGTGAAAGAGCGAATCAAGTGAGTTCAAAGTATGATAGCTATAAACCCCATCCTAATCCCATATTCAATCCACCAGGACCCAGCGGTTCCAGTCAAGAGATTTGACCCAGCGCTTACGGTCAAGAAGACTGATCCAGCGGTTTCGGTCAGGAGAGTTAACTCGACAAAGCTCCAGTTTGTCCAAGTCAAACGGGCCAGTGAGCAAAGATCTGCTTCCGTTTCTCTGTTAAGGAGCCTGAGCACGGACTCGAATTACAAGTCCGGCGGGCACTCCGAGAAGCAACCAAAAGTTGGTCCCCCACGCGACCAGCCACAACAGCCACCCAAATACAACAACATCGTCGTCAACATCCGGTCCTAGAGGGCACTGTTCGACCCCTTCAAACGGGTTAGTGAAAGTTCGGACGTGTCCCTCCGGGCTCGAGGCTCTGTTGAGGAGCACGCGGTGTTTTACACCTGCGTGTACCATCCAGGGCAACCACAACGAAGGTTGGCTCCACCACGAGGGCGATCTAACCTCCATTGCCAACCAACACTGTGGACAGTAGACTGTTGGTTGACCCACCAACCCAAGATTCTCCATCGGAAATCCATCTCAGCACCAGCCGGCCGGCCCACCAGCAGCAGCAGCAGCACACATTACACACCCACACAAGACACACGTAAGTTATAATAAACAGGACATGAAAATATAGTTAGCGTGTTTGTGTTTCCTTCCGAACTACCGACCGGTGCATCATTGCGAGAAGCCGACCCGAGGTTCTCCGAAACCTCTGCTCTAGCTTAGCCAAGCAAAAGAGGCCGCATGTGAGCCCACCCTCACTAGAATTCCCGTGGCTTGACCAGGAATTCGAGGGCAGTTGTAGCTGGTCCCTCTGGCCAGCTAAGTAATAGCTTCAATAACTCCAAATGGAGCAAATTGAAAATTTTATTGTTACAATTTGAACAATGTTAAAAAAACTGGAGATATGTTTTTTGATTAATGCGTTTAATAGTATTATCAAATTTACTTAAATTCCTCAAAATCTCTATAAAAATAGAGAGAATTTGTACATTTGTTCTTCAAGAACTCAGAAACACCTGGACCAATTGATGTGAAAATCAACATGGAGTAGTTTTTGAGTGAAGAATGGTATTTGTGGGGTTTTGAGTCTGTCGCACACAAGGGAGGGAGGGCTCCCATACAAAATAATCGTAAAATACGATAAATTGCGGTAAAATTTAATCTATTGACCAGTGAATCTCATAAATTTTTGTGAAAATGCTTGTATTTACATGTTCAGATAATGTTGTATAAAAATTCTTTTGTCAAAAAAAAGGTTTTTTGGTTTCAATTGAAAATTTATTCAACAAAAAAAACTCTCCATCTCCTCTTGCGTTACCCAATCTTGATTTCTAGCGCCTTTTGATGGCGATGTAGCTTGAAATCCAGTTACCAGGCCACCAATAAATTGGGATAATATTCCACAGGCAGCGACTCATAAAAACATGCAGTTTTCGGGTCGTCACCGCATATGTGCACCAAGTTTCGCACCCGTACAACAATATGGATTCGACATTTGATTAAAAGATTAGGATTTTTGTTCGTAGAGGGAGACTCGCAAACGCAAATCGGGCTTTTCTGATCCGGGTTTAGATGTCTTCCTTGGTACCACCATTAGGCGTAATCTGGCTGCCAAGATATTGGAAGCACTCCATTTTCTCAACGTGTTGCCCTGCTGCTGTGTTGATTTCCATCGATTTGGTCTGTCCGACATTGTCTTTGAGACCTGCGGCCTAGGAGCTTTCGGTAAGGTCGTCGAGTTTGATCTGCATGTCTTGTTGTTTTTGGGTTGTTCAGTTGCTCCATTGTCGAAGGATTCCACGGAAAACCTTGGTTCGGTCTACAGTAAATCGTTCCAGTCAAAATCTCTACTACTACGATGAGAAAGAGTAGCGGTTCCTGTCTCACTCCAGGTTTGGATCAGACAAGACACCGTCGTGCAAGACCTTTCACGAAAATGCCTCGTACTGTGATTCGATGAGATGGACTAGCTTCTCTGATACTCCTCGTCGCCTTAGAGCCACTCAGATGTTTTCGTGGTTCAGTCGGTCAAATGCTTTTTCGAAATCAACGAACACCAGCAGAAGAGAGTCCTGGAATTCGTTGATTTGTTCCAGTATGATTCGAAGCGTTGTGATGTGGTCCACACATGATCGTCCGGATCGGAATCCAGCTTGTTGCCGCCGGAGTGTAGCGTCTATCTTCTTCTGGATCCTGTTTGAGATCACTTTGCAGATTACTTTGAGAGTTCTACAGCTCAAAGTTATGCCACGCCAGTTACCGCACTCTCTCAGGTCTCCATCCAGTCGGTCGGGAATGTTGCAGTATTCCGGATATCATCGGAAAGACGGTTCAACATATGTGCTGACAAGGCAGGGTTGGCTTTGAGCATCTCAGCAGGAGTGCTATCGATTCCAGGCGCTTTGTTGGATTTCATGTTTTTGATTGACGCTTTTATTTCAGCCAGCGAGGGCGCCTCGAGCTGTGGGTTCTGTTGGCCATCGCTATTCATGACTCGGAATAGTTGTTCAAAATGCTTAGTCCAAAAATGTGATTATTTTCAGGTACAAAGATGTACCAAAGCGATTTCATAACATCAGTTCAAATCAATGTCTAATGATGAGCACGGTTGGTCGGCTTCTTTCAAACAAAAAAGAGTCTGTAGAAAACAAAACTTCCGAGTGTAATCCCCTTTTGCCGATCCTTCTCCACTCGTAATCTGAGTTTACACGTTCTTCGCCACGCTCATTTTGTAGTTTTACTAGCCGGGCCCAAAGAAATTTTCAGAGAGAGAAAGTAAAGAGGGAGAACTCCCATATTTGAAACATGTGGCGGAGCGTTAAACTCAAGTAAGAGAGCGTCACACGCTTTTGATGTGACGCCCCCCCCCCCCCCCTAGGAAATACACCCGTCACCCAAATATGGGTGCCGTGGCGACGAACGTGTTTAAACGAGCTTTAAGCGACTCGGACGGCAAGTGTGAGAGCTCTCGCATTTGAGTGAGAGAAAGAGAATTCTAGCCAAGAGCGCCCTGGTGTTTCAGTCATATTATAGCTCAGTGTAAAGCGGGCCATAGACTACACAAATGGCTTGTGCAAATTCGATGATTCCACGACGATTATTTGATTCTATTAATTAAGATTAATCACCGTGATTTATGTTTTGAAATTAATTTTTACGGCCTTATCGGTGAAAGTTATGTTCTCATAGTGAGAACATTTCAAGAATTGAAAATTATAGATGGATAGAAGAAGATTAGAAGAAAATTATAGGTGTTGAAATGAGCGGGTAGAATTTTTTAAGAAGCATTTTCACCACATACTTAACTTTTGTTCAATCACGGATCAACTATTTTGAAATGTTAGAATCGGACAGAGTTGAGTCTAACACAACACAATAGTTGATCTTGCGTGGTTCGCACCGCGAAACTTGCAGTGCGAACGAACAAAAGGAAAGCATGTGGTCGCTCTGAAAAGCTCCCGTAAACAGTACAACGGTTCTATCGGTTCTAAATCACGGTGATTAATCTTAATTAATAAAATTAAAATTTGGCTAATAAAAAATCAAAAACGTTGTTCTTTGCATCGATAGCCAGTCTGTACCACCCTATCGACCGAAGCGAAAACAATCAAACCCGATTGGATCGCTCGCAAAGATAACAACCGGTACAAGTCTGACGTCGATAGAACCGTTGTACTGTTTACGGGAGCTTTTCAGAGCGACCACATGCTTTCCTTTTGTTCGTTCGCACTGCAAGTTTCGCGGTGCGAACCACGCAAGATCAACTATTGTGTTGTGTTAGACTCAACTCTGTCCGATTCTAACATTTCAAAATAGTTGATCCGTGATTGAACAAAAGTTAAGTATGTGGTGAAAATGCTTCTTAAAAAATTCTACCCGCTCATTTCAACACCTATAATTTTCTTCTAATCTTCTTCTATCCATCTATAATTTTCAATTCTTGAAATGTTCTCACTATGAGAACATAACTTTCACCGATAAGGCCGTAAAAATTAATTTCAAAACATTTGATTCTATGCTCGCCCACACACGACACAAACATATTTCACGAAAACACAAACGACTGCTGGCGGAAACAGCAACAACAAAAAACCTCCTCCACCTCGGCTGGGGCTGAGTAAATGGCCTGAAGTTTGTACAAACAGCACCATACACCATGCCACAGAGGGTGGTTTGTCCAAAATATTTCGATCCCGCCCGATTTTACCCAAACCGCTTGTGCGATTATTCAGTGCCAGACACGATGCAAATCGAATTCACAGCGACAGAATTTCACCATATTTGCACAAATGTGGTGTAGTCTATGGCCCCCTCAATAAAGAAAAAAAAAAATTTAGACTCTCACCATACAACGTACAAAAAATAACAACAATTTCTTCCCCTGCTGTCAGCGTTGCCACATTCTAATCATTACTCTAAATGAACAAAAATCACCGCCAAAACATCGCACCGAAATTTGCTCCAACAACAAAAAAGATCATCGGTGGAAAACATTAAAAAAATCAGTAGTTTTTTCTCAAAATTAGTTTGACTTTTGAAATTTTTTCTGTTCTCTCATTATTTCGAAAATCAAAATTAATTAATTACCACCGCATTAATCCACCGCACGCATCGAAAAATGGAGTTATGGGTGTTTGTACCCTCAATTCCCCTACATTTTTCAATTAATTGATGAAAAAGTATGTTCGGACTTGAAAATTTCGAATCAAATGAGACCAATCTGATTTTTTTACCGAGGAATCAAATGAAGGCTTTTGAGCCACCGCACGCATCAGAAAAAGGATGCCTTTTTTAATATTAATTCCCCTACATTTTTTAAATATGGAAAAAAGCACGTTCTGGCGTGAAAATTTTAAACTAGATGGTCTTATCTCCTGTGTGAATTTTCCAATCGAGTGAAGGCTATTAATGCCTCCGCACGCTTCGTAAAATGGAATTATGTCTGATTCTACCCTCGTTTCCTCTATATTTTTCAATAAATTACTAAAACAGTAAGTTCGAACTAGAAAATTTTGAACCAAATGAGACCTATATTGTGTAATTTTTTCAAGAAACCGAATTTTTGCTATTTGAGCCACCGCACGCATTGGAAAATTTAGTAATCGCTGTTTTATCCTCCATTCCCCGACATTTTTCAAATAGTTTAGAGAAAGCATGTGTGGACTTGAAAATTTTGAACCAAATGACATTTATCTTATGTGATTTTTCAGAGCAATAGAATGAAGGCTGTATGAGCCACTGCAAGCATCGGAACATGGAGTTATGGCCGTTTTTACCCTAAATTCCCCTACATTTTGAAAATATTTATGCCATAACTCCATTTTACAAGGCGAGAGGTGGCTCAAGAAGTCTTCATTCAATTTCTCCGGGAAAATTACGCAGATAAGTTTCATTTGGTTTTAAATTATCAAGTCCGAACATGTATTTCTCTGTAATAATTGAAAACTGTAGCCATAACTCCAATTTTTCGATGCGTGCGATGACTTAAATAGACTTCATTTGATTTCTCGGAAAAAATCACACTATGTTATACCCATTTGTTCCAAAATTGTCCTGTGTTATTTTCTATTTTCTGAATTCATTGAAAAATGTTAGGAAATTGAGGGTAATTCAGCCATAGCTCCAGTTAGAGATGCTTGCGGTGGATGAAAAAGTCTGAGTATGATTCTTCAGAATAAACACCCAAGAATAGTCTTATTTGGTTCAAAAATGTCCAGTCCAGTAGGACGGATGATATTGAATTTCTTCGCGGTTTATACACTTTCTTCCTGTTGTGCATCGGTTTAATAGGTTAAACTGAATTATTATTGATTCGTTTGATGTTCTCATCATTTAACCACTGATTAAATTAATTACAAATTCAATTAAAATTTAGATTTTTTTTTAAATCAAAATAATTCAGGGCTTTTTAAAGACCAATTTAAAAAATCAGGACAACTCGAGAGTTTTTGAAAAATCAAGACGGTTTCTCGAAAATCAGGACAAATCTTTAAAAAAAACTGCAACGTAGAGCAGTGTATTGTAAAAGAAAAAAAAAACTGTATTGGCTCTAAAATTTCTCCTCAAAACAATGCGCAATAGAATTTTCCGGAAAAAGGGAATTCTCTTCAGCCGTGAATGTTTATGCTCTCGCTCACTCTTATGTGTTGACAATCTCGCTCTTGATTGCAGTGCGATTTATCCGTACAGTTTGGGTGAAGCAGACGAAAAAAAAAATGCACTCTTTTTCACTGGACAAGCCGATCTGAAGAGTTTTTGCATCCATGATGGTGAGTGTGTGAATTCAATTTTTTCCTAATCTCGAACATCTGCCCAGATAGATACTTTTATTGACAATATTTGCAACTTGATGTTTACGAACAATTAAATTGACAAAGTGATATTAAATATACCTCCTGGTATCTGAATTGTTGAGTTAGATTTATAATTTAGAAAAAAAAATTGTACTCGTTGAGTGGTTTGTTAACTGATTCAAAATTCAAAAATCCTGATGAACAGAACACTAAATCCTGAATTTCTACGCAGATCAAGGTACGATATAAAGGAACTTAGGTTAGAGCTAGTGACCAGTACCCCACTTAATTATCGTCTCAACCAGTCGGTAGCCAATTGCCGCTAATAACCAGCTACTATGGATAAGCAGAGAAAGGGCTGCTGGGAGCGTGAAAAAAAAGTCGCATCACTCAAACTTGTCCCAGCCGGACAGGGAAGAGAGTAGTAAAATTGCCCGTAAACACCGGTGTTAGAGTGCTGATTATAAACAGTGGCGGTTGTTGTTTTTTGTTGTTGTTTTTATCTCCCGTAAACCTGTTCGGAACCAAATCATTGTCGATGAAGCCATTTCCGATTTTACGAGCTGATGGTTAGTTCGACGATATTTTAACTATTCATCTGTCCCCAGAATACAACGTCATCTGTCCAAATTATGGCCTTCGAGGGTGGTTCATAGCTGATTTTCTCAAAGGCGAATCTACCCAGGAAGCTTCTATAATAAGACATACAAATAATCAAGGCTAATTTCTAGCCTTCTTCTTTTCGCGTGAATCAACCATTTTTTAGAATTGATTGCCATTTCTTTGTTTCGTTTTGTTTCGATTATTGATATTGTCCATTTAAATAAAATTTTAAGAAACGTCGCTGGTGAAGTGGTAGCAAAACACAGACTTCCGACAATCTAGTACTTTACTTTTCACTGTCGAAAGTCTGTCGGAAGTCGGAAGTCCGGACTTCCGAAGTAAAATTTAGTCTACATGTTGTTGACTTCCATTCAACCGACTTAACTCCTCTAGAAACAGCATGTATTGTTGACACCACGTTAGTGGTGCCATCTATTAGCGAACACCTTATTGTGTCAAATAAATTTACTTTTCAACCTTATTAAGTGTTGTATATTAAATATATTGCTTTAAAAAGTTTAAGCAAGCCAGAAAAGTTTAACAACAAATTATATATAGGAAATTAAAAATTTGTTGTTTCCTTTTTTCTCAGGGATTTTAAGCCAAGTTGGTTTACTCATCCCGAAATAAAAATTAAAAAAAAACAAAAGGCGATATGTCATCCCATAAAAGTTGACCGTATCAATTGACCCAAACTTCCCCATAAGAGTTTAGAGGAGATCATTTGATCCCTCGGTTGCGATTAGTCGCCGGGAGCCTTATCGATCTCGGCGTTCTCGGATCGGTGACGCCCATCCTGTTCCTGTAGGCCTCCCTTGCACGCAAGAGAGGCCAACAAAAAACTTTCAGCTAAAAACAAACAAAACGCTGGAAGGCAAAAAATAAGTAACACTTAAACCAGCAAGGCACGTATTAAGCTTCCCCCAAAGCTGAAAAACGTATAAGGCGGGCCGCGTGTGCCCGAGCTTACCCGAGAGTCACATGCCCGATAATGACGTTTTTCATAGATCATCAAACTCTTTGTAGTTACAAATTAAGTACACATTTTCATAATGTCAAACCACAGGCCGCGGTTATGTGGTTTTGCTGTTTTTGTCAACCAGCCACTGATCGCGCAGATAATTCGGGACTTGCCACGATCAGGAAAAGCCGGCTCCCGATCCTCTAGAGGTGGCCTCGAAGCGCATTAGTCTTGCCTGACCGGGCCTCGGGATCGGTTGTGACATTTGCGGGATCTTCCTTCCTCTCCGGATGATTATGGTGAAGTGACCATGCAAATCTTTGTGTTCGAGCGCGCTACTGAACTGACTTGTCTTAATTGGTTGTGATTAGTTGCAATTTTTCACACTTGCTCATGTGTGATCCGTGTCCGGCTCAGCTGTGTGGCCAGGTGATTAGAGTGAACGCACAATGATGCCGTGCTAGCACGTGAATCGCAAATAATCGTTGAAGAAAAGGTCCAGATTCAATTGTGTTCGAAAAATTGAACATAAAATATGCAGCGGTTTGTAAGTAATCGTTGAAGTGAAAATTGAAAAAAATTTTTGATTTGACAAACCATGTTTATCGCCCCAAGTGTGGGTGGTGAAAGTTTTCTTGTGAGTGGTAGAGGAGCGGTTACAAAACAAAAATATGTAAATACTCTTTGAAATCATTTGTATAACATTGAGTAACTGCTACATTTCTAATCTGTTTGGTAATTGCCTTCAGAAATAACCCCAGGGCAAATTTTGAGGTCCGATCATGCTTTTTTTCTGAATTGATTGAATAATGTAGGGGAATTGATGGTAAAATCAGCCATAATTTATTTTACCGAGGTGTCCATTGGCTAAAACAGCCTTCATTTATTACCAAAAAAAAACACATCGATCTTATTTTCTTCAAAATTTTCAAGCTCGAACATGCTTTTCCTTAACTATTTCAATAATATGGTTTAATAAAGGGTAAAACAGTCATATCTCAATTTTCCAAAGCGTGTAGTGGCTCAAACAGCCTTCATTTGATTTCCCAGACAAAAATGTCACCATGTGTCTTGTCTGGTTCAAGATTTTCAAGTCCGAACAGATTTTTTTCTAAATTAATTTAAAATTTAGGGAAATTGAGGATAAAATCTACCTAACTATATTTTCCGAAGCGTCCGTTTGGTTTAAATAGCCTTCAAACGATTTCGCGGGAAAAATCTTACAAGATTGGTGAATTTTTGTTAAAAATTTCAAAGCCCAAATTTTTTGTGAATTAGTTTTTTTTTGTGTTGCGTGTAAAAAAAACTGACAAAAACAAATAAGAATAGACGGAGGCCAGTAAATTGTAAGATTTTTAAAATTGTTAGTTAAGTTAAAATTTATTGTTTAAAATATAATTTTAGTGTTCACTGAAGAGGAGCGAATGCCATAGTAGCTCGAAACGTATAGACAACTGGTAAACAAGTTTCAATCATTCGAAAACTTGCCGAAAAAAGTCGATTAATTAATTCACAATCCATCGCGGCGATAAACAAAAAATCAAGTCCAAATTTTTACTTAAGGAAAGTTTTTTTTTCATAGACTTTGTTCATATAGGAGGGAAGATATTGCATTTCTTCGCGCTTTAAACACTTTTTTTTAGGAAGCCTCATGATCAGAGTTGTGTAGTTTCTTTATTTTTCAGGTTTTGTCCTGATTTCCGAGGAACTCTCCTAATTTTTCAGAACCGCTTGAATTGTCCTGATTTTTGAAAAATGGTCTGTTAAATGACCTGATTTGTCCTGATTTTTAAAAAAATATCTAAATTATAACTGAATTTAAAGCTAAATGATGAAAACATCTTTCAAATCTGTAATAAAATATCTAAAATAATGATAATCTTAGGTTCAGCTGATGTCTGAATGGTGTTTCTCGCTGAATGTCTGAATTCTGCTCTCTTTGATTGCATAATTTGAGATGTCCCCAAATCAAATGTCGTGTTTTTACTTAAAGATGGAACTCCGAAGTTCATATTTGGCTGAAAAAATGTTTTACGGGAGCTTCAGGTGACTCGTGTTACGTAAAAGTTACTCAGGAACTTCCATCGCCCTTTGAAAGGTTAAGGGGGGGGGTAGGGTCTAACGGGTATAAAAAAAACACCATTTTCACGATTTTTTTCTAGAACTATCGTTCAAACAAATGTATTTAAATTTTTTGCATTATACAAAGCATTGTTAAAAGAACATTTAGTAATTTTTTCGTAGAAAAATATTGAAAAATGAGCCGGTGACGGAGCACGTTCGAGGATGCCTTTTAGAAAACAGGATTTGCGGTGGACACTGTATCTCAGCACAGAATCATCTGAAGTCAAAAAATCAGAGCAAAATATTTTTAATAGATGTTTTTCTGGACCCCAACGTTTTTATTTAACTTAAAAAAAATTTATGAAATTTTTGTGGCTGTTTGAAGTAAAAACTACGATTTTTCACGAAAAAATCCGCCATTTTTCACCTGTAAAATCTCCCCAAAGTAAAAAAAAAACAAAAACGAAAAACGTTGGGGTCTGGTATTTTATATGTAGAAAATATGTTCCAAATTTGAAAAGAATCGGATAAGTAGTTTTCAAATGACGATGTCCACGGACTTTAAAAATGTGCATTCGAGAAAAACGCGTTTGAAATTTCTGCTCTCGCTTTCTTGCAGTATTAGATAGGAGGAGATAAAGGCCTATAATTTCTACAGTTTTGCTTCAATTGACTTGAAAATTTGACACAACATTCTTGAAATGTTTTACAATAAGAAAATAATAAAATAAAAAAATCGATTTTTTGAAAGTGTTAGACCCTACCCCCCCCCCCCTTAAATTATCGATAACGGAACTTCCAAGCGCTTTAAATGCAACTTCTTTCATGAAGGTCGATAACGTTCGCTTTACACCTTCTAACTTTCAGGTGTTTTAAAGAAACTTTGTGGGAATTCTAAGCGAGATGTCAAAAATGTCTGTCAATTATTTGTCATGGTATTTGTTTTGGTAATCTTAGCACTGATATTTGGCCTGCCTTCGACCAGACCGAACTGAACGCCATGAGAAAATTTTTAAACTGCAGATTTTGAAACTTTT
Organism: Uranotaenia lowii; assembly: GCF_029784155.1. Taxonomy (NCBI): domain Eukaryota; kingdom Metazoa; phylum Arthropoda; class Insecta; order Diptera; family Culicidae; genus Uranotaenia; species Uranotaenia lowii. Next base: position 194,571,749 of record NC_073691.1, on the reverse strand, counting down.
GTTATTCTTGTGCACTAACGAAACGTCTAAAATAATACAATGGGATTTGTTCCTTGGGTTAGGAACTATTGAATAGGGTTGATAAGTTTTGCAGATTTCGTCTATAGATGAAAATATTTGTCCATTATACTCAAGTGACTCGAAAAAATGCTGATGGCTTTCAGTTCGGTCTGGTCGAATCCCGACCATTTAAAACTGGAATTTAAGAATTTTTCGAATTTTTCTTTTCAATGTTAAGATATTCGAATAAACTTTCGATGATGTGAATTTTTGTTTTTATTTATTAAATGTACTGAAATTCCTTGAAGCGAAATATGGTGCAATCTATTGACCCATTCAATCATCTCAAATAAAATTACGTTTAAATACATTATTATTACATACAGTGGCAATGAACTATTGCTTGATTGGTCGAGAAGCTGGTGAGTTTTATTGCAACTTAGAGAGCAGCGGTTCTATTCTCTAAGCGTAAGGAGCTATTGTAATCAAAACAATACAATAAAAATCAATGAGATGGACCATGATAGACCGGCAACCTAGCAATCTGTCATCTAGTTGTCAGAGCAATCTGTCAACCGGATTTTTTTTCGGCGCGTAGAAGTTTTTTGACATTCTCTTAGAAGCTGAATAAATATCACTCTCTACAGCCACCTAGACGAACTTGAAAGTAGTTTTAAGAACTTAAATTCAGACTAAAACGAGAGCTGATTAAGCTTCTATGAGACCCTCCTAAGGGAACTTTGGTTGCTTGGATTTTCTTACCTGTTTTTCGCCTTTAGTTATGCAATTTAGTTTTTTCTATCAATTTATTCGGGTCTTGAAAAATCTTGATTTTTTCTTCGCGGTGTCCTGATTTTTGACAAAACCACCTGGCACCTCTGCTCATGGGCATAAACCCGGCTTAAGGCCCAATTTAAACTTCACGGAAAATAAACGTGAAAATTTTTATTTCGTCAAAACTCAACGATGCGACGAAACAAGGTTTTGTGACATAGTGAAATCAATGGTTAATGGGAATGGTTAAAAAAATGAAATTCCAGTTCGACTCGTTCGTTAAAACCTGACGGAACTGTTTTTATTCCGACTACCCCGAGGAATAAAAATAACGTCGGATAGTTTAACTTTTAACTTTTAACTTTTTTGAATGTTTGATTGTTCATTTTTTGATACATCTAATTTTTTAACAACTCATTTCCATTATGAATGTCTTTTCATCCCAATATTGAGCTGAGAACTATTGCTAAAAACGTGTGAATGAAAATTAAATAGGGACCCAAATGTTTGCTTTGCTTCCTCAGCGTGTAGAATTTTAAAATAGCGTATTTCCTGAGACAGATTGTGGTAGGGTAGCATCTGGTTTTTGTTTTGAAAAATGTAAACAACAACTGGTCGCCATTTTGATCTTTGATGATAAGCACTGTTCAATGCTTTCTTTTAAAAACTTCTTTAATTAAAAGCATCAACAAACCTTCATGTCTTAACTTGTTACGAATTTACAAATGAATCAATAATGAATTTATATGCTCCTCACCAAGGTGCGCTTGCAAAACCACAACAATTGCATTGCCAATTTCATATCGTTACTATCTGGTCATTGAACATACGTAATGTTGTTGTTATGTTTACCCTACCACGACATGCCGAGAAAATGTAAACATGAGAAATCAGCTGTTCGTCTGACAAGTGGGGAAATGCCTTATAAGGAATCAAAACAGGTATCGCGAAGTGTTAAAAACAGTGAGGTCAGGCATTGCGTGAATCGACCTATTAGGAAAAATGTTAACAAAACGGTGAAAATTTTCGATGATTTAAAAACATATTTTATTATGAATTTTTCCTTCAGAGATCGCTAAAAAAGTAAGTAGAAGAATTTTTTGGTCTTCTTCTAGTATTTCAATTTTTTTTTTATAAAATATAGATAACTACTAAGCGGTAAATTAAGTTTCAAAAACTGGTGTTTTTCTTGCCATTGAAAACACAGCTTAGTATTTTAGTAGTTTTTGAATGAATAAGTGATATTTTTACAAAAACTTCTCTTCAAAATGAATGTTCAAATTTCCGATCAATTTTTGGCAAGAAACCACCTACCATCGACATTGCGCGGTGTAGTGAATTCTATTATGATTTATTTTTCAAAATTGAACTTTCTCAAAAATCCGTTCGAGACAAAAGTAGTTACCAGAATGCCGTTGAATTGAAAATTCCTTACACTCTCGTCTCGGGGCTATGATGAGCCAGAGAGAGATTTATTTCTCTCTTTCTTTCAAATACTAAAAAGTATCTATGTATCGTGCCTCAGAACAGGTCTGTTCAAGTACTCAATCCTTTGGTTTTTCAAATAGGGTTGTTTTATTTTAAATCATCTCATTATTCTCTACATTACCCTTCTCCTGTACTCTCTGTTTCAACAAATTTCAATTATTAGTTTTAAAGCCAAGGTTTTTTCAATTTCGGTGAATCAAAATCCCTAAAAACCAGATTATACAACAGTACAAGTTCCCTGTATGATCTTATAGGAATCCACATTTCATCAAATCAAATAATTTTCAACGGCTCTCAGTATCATCTGTATTCTCTGGGTTTGAACCAATTTGCTAAGAATTTTCAAGATTTACTTTACCAAGCCGTGAAAATTTTAGCCGTTGGCTCCCGAATCTTTCGGAGCCCAGTCGCTTAAAAAACGTAATCCTGGCGTCACCCTCGTAGCGAAGTCGCTCCAAAGGATTCAACACTGAGAGTCAAATTAATCCTTAGTTATTTTTCAAACTGGTGTCCTGAAAGCCAAGACGTTTGTTGTCACTAACATAGCTCCTTTCGGTACCAAGTCCGAAACCAATCGAAAATTCTTTACTTCACTTTGGTTATCTGGATCTTCCGAAACCAAATCAATCGAAGAATCCGGCTCCAGGTTTTGAAATCTAGTAAACATTTTCTTTTTTTTTGGTATTCTGCGTCTTTCAAAAATTAGTTACTCAAAAAATTAAAGATGAATGGTATAACTGATGTATTTCAGAACTTTTTTGAGTAAAAAAGTGAATTTTTAGCGTGTGCGGTTCCTGCAAAAAAAGTGTACGATAGTTCAACTCCTTACAACAACTCCTCGTAAATGCATATCTTGGAAGTCGCTAAAAAAAATTTAATAATTTGAATCAAAAAGATTCTCCCGATCTTCCGGAATCATTTAGCAAAAATTGGAAATTCCTCGTCATCGTTCCCCGGATCTTCCAAAACGAATCGCTAAAATGAAAAATTTTGGCGTCTCTCAAGTTCTCTGGACCTTCCGGAGCCAAGTCGCTCGAAAACTCAACGTAATTCAACTCTTTACTTAGGTTTTTCGTATCTTCCGTAAAACCAAGTCACTGAAATGAATTCAATTTTTTTTTTCAACTCTGGTGCTCCAGCTTCACATTGACTCTCCGGATCAGTGTGAAGCAAGTTGCTCATAACCTCAAAAGTGTTGACGTCGTTATGGTTTCTTTGATTATGCGGAACTAAGTTGCTTCACTTCAGTTCTCCGGATCTTCCGGTAATAAAATATAAAATAATAAAAATATTCAAAATTATTGGCGTCAATATCAATCTCCGGATAGTCCGGTACCCAATAGCGAAAGTCGAAGATTCATCGCTTTACTGTGATTCTCCGGATATTCCGGAACCAAGCTGCCTCAAAAAACTAAAGATTGTTAGCTTTACACTCAACACTCAAAGCTTCACTTTGATTGATCTAGAACTAAGCTCCTTTGGTTCTCCGGATCTTCCGGAACCAAATAGAAAAAAATCGAAAATTCATCGTTTCACTTTGGTTCTCCAGATAGTCTGGAACCAAGACGCTTAACTTTGGCTCTCCGGATCTTCCAGAACCAAGTCGCTCAAAACACTCAAGCTTGTTCGCGTCACTATGGTTCTCCGGATCGTCCGAAACCAAGTCGTTTCTCTTTAGTTCTCCGGATCTTCCGGAAAATCTTAGAACCGATTTTCATTCGGCACCAAGATTATGCTGAAAAAAGTCAACTTTGTTAGTTGACTCAGTCCTTTGATTTTTCAAATAGGTTTGTTTTATTTTAATTAATCTCATTATTCTCTACATGCGGTAGCAATTCGAGCATGAAAAAAGCATGTTCTCCAACTTGTTCAGTCCGTTCGAGTAGTTTGATCGATTTTTATCAAATGTTTGGTATAATTTTCCAACTTGGCTATATAACATCGGTCAAAACGCACTTTGATATCGACATTGATCGTTGATTTTCGAGCAGCCAAAAATCGAAATCGAATGACCAGCTTTAACATGCCCAATATTAAGACAGCCCCTGCCCATTACTGGGACTTTCACGACAACCTCGGCTCATACTTGGAACTTTGCGAAAACTTCTGCCTATTACTGGGAAACTATCAATGATAGCGACGTGTCACAGGATCAATCCAATTCTTCACTGATAGGTCAAAAATGGATAACTGAACCAGGGCAGGGGTGTTCGGACCTAGAACAAGGATCTCAGTTCCTATGGGAAACTGGCCAACAGTATTCCAAGATAAAATTCAAGCAATTCTAGTATGCACTTTAGCCTGTTTAAGGAGAGAATACAGGTACACAAGCACATATTTGCATGTTCTCTGACAACCAGGCCGCTCTTCGAGCACTAAGTATGTGCACATGTTACTCCAAACTAGTATGGGAGTATATCGATGTTGCACTAAGAATATGGCCGGCCAGGCTTCTATTTTCACTCTATTTTTTCAGGCCACACTGCGGTCTTAGAGAACGAAGAAGTCAATTAGCAAGCCATGGAAGGATCTCAGGGACAGTTGATTGGACTCAACCTGTATATATATCTCAGGTGGTGATGGAAATCCCGTGCTAAGTGTTAGTAAAAGTTTTTTTTTGTAAACATTGTAACCATGACAATTCGAAACGTCAGTTGCATTTTCAAACAAACAACCATCATCGGGTTGATGGGTAAACGCTTTAATTGAACCTTCTCGTTAAGCGGCGTAGTTAATATTCAAAATCAATCCGACTGCCATTTAAGTCTCTTGCTTATAATTTACTCAAGTTCAATCACTTCCAAATCCCTTTGATCGAGAATAATCAATTCAGGAACTCTTTGACACAGTACTACCATGGATTTTCTGAAAAATCTGCCGTTAAGATTTACCATAACAGTTTTAACAAAAAAAGCAAATCTTATATTTAGATTTTTATTCTGTGTCAAGTCAGAAAATTTTACGAAACATAAAAATATAACAACAGGCAGCCCGGGTGGCCATCAAAACAAACAAAAAATACTCTCTCACCGACAGTTTTTTCGCGATTTTAACAACTTTCACCACCTCGTTTGATACCGGCACCGGGTGCAAACGATTCGGAATATGTGTGAGAACTTTGGAAGTTTTAAAAAAGTGTGCCAGTTACGTTAAAAAAAATTAAAAAAAGGTAACTCTCTATTTTTCCATACAAATTGTTGTCCAAAGGAACCATTTTGATAAGTGCCATCTTTTAATGGGAAATTGAACTAGTGATCAAAAAACCTACCCCATTGAAGACCCTACCCTACAAGGAAAAAGAGACCTACGACTTGTTGCTACAACCAATATAGTTCAAACCAAGCCTAGTGATAATCCAATGACAGCTAGCGAAAACAGGTCAAAACTTCAAATGAATCTTACGCGATGTAATGGTAATGGTAATGTGGCAGCTCAGGTGATCGTTGAGGGCTTTCCGTTTGGTACACTTGGACATTTAGTGTCAAGCTTTAGACTTGTCGGAGCCGGCAAAAGGGAATTGTCAACAGAAATAACCTCTTGGCACTTCGAAAGGAACAATTTGTGTTTTGGAAGCTGACCAAAGTTCACTTTAACATATGTTAACAACTTCTACTTTACTCGTCGCTGCTTTTATTAGCACAACTCGGAACTGCCTTATCGACTTGCTCCTATTATGGTCCAGTTAGAAGACTGTATGACCTGCGTATCCGTTTAATCTTCCATTCCTCTACTCCGTAGAGTTTACATTTTCTGTTACATTCCGTAATATTTGTGCTTATTGTACGTCAGAAGACTTACAAAATTTCTTTAACCTAGATTGGTGCGATTCGATCCCTGGACGTTTGACTTATAAGCCAAATACGTTCGCCTCTAGGCTGAACGACCACCCCAATGTAAACAACCTTAAATTTTTTGTTCCCTGTTCTATTTTGGAGTACGAATCGGAACTGCTTTGTTGGCTAGCTTCAATTACGGTTCAGTATCAGTGACTATTTGACCAACTTTTCTTCGTATACCGTCCAGATCATAACGTTTTTATATGTTTTCGTAAAAACCAGTAGAGGCGCCACAGTAACCAAATAGCTGAAAACGCCAAATGTATCAATTTATGAATGTTTTTATTTCTGTTTGAATTTTAAATTTAAGTTTTAAATACCACGATACAACCGACAAACAATTTAAAGTCCATATGACACGATGCCAAAGTTCAGCGGCAAGTTCAGCATTATGCAATGAGTCAGGTGAACTAGCCAGGTTATTTACATACTAGCGTCTCAGGGTAATTAACCTTTACCGACAATCTGGTTTTCACTTAACAGTACCCGAAGCCGGTTCGTGTTCGTTGAGGAGACAATGAACCGCATCGCCCGTTCTTTGATTGTTCAGCTCATCGATCAGCTCGATCGACGTCACAAGAATTGACTTAATTTCGATGGCGATCAATCGACAATTGTTACCAACAGGGGTGGACATCTATTCAAAGCTTGTAGTTAAATTTGTTTAGTCCGGTATCTGGTATTTACTTTTTATGCAAACTTGAAGTAGCTCATCAACAGACCGGTATCTTCTCAAACGAACTGCATTGTATTAATTGAATCATAATGATTTTAAAGTTGTTTTGCTGGATACTCTAGAAATTTCCATATGTGACACAAACAGGGCAATAAATTAAAACTTTAAGTCTTTGAAAAAAAAAAAAGGTTCCCGGCTTAAGGCAAATCAGCTTAGAATCTCTCTCCAAACGATCAGAACAAGTGAATCAACACCAAGTGGGCAAACAGAGGGGGATGATGATTACAGGGAGAGTGTTTACGACATTTCTCCGTCCGTCACTAAAGGCAGTTTGTCAACGTTTCTGGTCATTAGGGCACCGATGACAAACAACCGGCCATTTCCTTGATATTAGTCTGTTCTTGAAGTCCCTATTTGCTATATTATGGCAGCTGCAGGCGATCGCAGCGAGATAAATCAATTCTAGAAAATCGATGCGGTACTTAAATACCTGCGGGATGGAGTAGTCAATAAAAAAAAATGTTTAGAAAGGAATTTTCAGTCAGAGCTTTGAATAAATTATCTGTATAATGATGAATCCTGTTAAATTCAGATTATTAGCTCCAGAAGTTCAACTTGAAATTCAGAATAAATCTCGATAAATACGGATTGTGGTTAAACATCCATGAGTCGGAAATCATCAAAATACTTGTTGACTGTTTAGTAACTTTTATCGTATATACTAATAAGGCCGAAACAAATAAGAAATCTTTCTATTGTCATTTGGAGTTGAAATATCACGAAAGGGTGAATGGTGAAAATAAACCAAATTTTCAATAAGTTGGAACAAATTGAACAAAAGTTAGCTTGCATACAATCTACATGGCACAAAATTGAAAAATTGAGTTATTTTTGCTCGAAAATTTGAAAAAGTCTCGAATACAAAAGGTAATACAATTTTCATCTTCTACAGTTTGACAGATGTTGATACGCTTTGTTGATAATTTTTGTTTTGAAAAATCATAAAATCACAGTTGATTTTAATTTTGAACTGTAGAGATTAGATTCGTTCAATGATTTTTCGATATCAAAATCAGTCCAAGTTTGGAATTAATCTTTCAGAATTTCGTACCTTTCCACTACTTAATATCAAACTGCATTTCCAATTTCAATTCAACCACCTGTACGATTCTAGGTGTAACTGTCTTTTAATAACTTCCCGCCTCCAATTATACCGGAGGATATTTATAACTGGAAGATAATGACAGCTTGCAACAGCTTCAACCGAACGTTACCATCTGGAAGTCGGCACCGAGAGGCGCCCTATAAAATCGAAGCGCAATGCAACAACTCGGGGAACGGGACCTGAATCATCATCCGCGCGCGTCATAAAAACCGGCTCGGCTAGGCGACACGACCAACTGACCGACCAATCGATCGAACTTACTGACAGACAAACTGACAGGTCTGTGTTGTCACGTCGCACTTCAACCGCTTTTGTTGTTGATTTTTAACATGAGTTGTTTGTTGATAGAATCGCCGTACGATCAGCCTCTCCGTTTGTCAACACAACGACGACGAGGCGTCAAGTTCAAGCAGCAAGTTCCTCGGGCAAGCGCCATTCACCTATGTGGAAAATATTCGAGCCGGGCTGGGAAAACACTTTCTCAGAAGCGCTCCCCCACCCGGTGCGAGAGCAATCGATTCGTTTTGGGGGGTTTGTTTCCTTCTCTCTCTTGGATTCTCACTGATTCAGCCAATGCTTGCTAAGCGTCTTTTGCGTCGCGACGCTCAGTTGCTCGCTTTTCATACTGGTGGCACTAGTGAGAACGCGATTTTATCCAAGATTCAAACCAGCAGCTTTTGTTGGGAGGAAAAGAATCAAACGTTGTGTCAATCGAAGAAAACGGGTGAAAAGATTTCGATGAACAATTTTTTGGAAATTAATTTAGGTTATTTTTTGTGATCAACTTAATTTATTATAAGGTACACCGGGGTAAGTGTGGACGCGGGGTAAGTGTGGACGATGGCTATTAAAACAATACTGTGCACTATTTTCTTAAACTTTTGATGCAGAATGTTCAATTTACTTGTAATCTATCCAATAACTGCGAAAAAGATACAATTCTCACAATAACGGATGTTTACAGCGACTTTTTGTTAATTTTCTGTTTTTAACTACGATGTCGAGTTGATTTGCACCTTTTTCAATTGCAAATTTCTCGTAAACTATGTGGCTCTTGACAAAAAACTCTACATAGAAACAATCCTTACATTCTAAACAACCAGTTAGAAAAAGAAACGGTGGTTAAAAATGAAGAAAAGAGAGTTTATTAACAAAAAACTAAAATTTTGTCTCCAAACCCTACCTGGGGTAAGTGTGGACGGCTTTATCCAGACTTAATATTTACTCATTTTTTCAATTTTCTCTCCCTCATCTAATATAATTTAGCCATATTTAGCATTCGGGTCAAGAAAAGTTGGTTAAAGAACTTGTTGGTTCTGAAATAAGCAGATATTTCCGATAAAATCGGATCTCGTGTGTTGCAACATTAAGTACACACAATAATCATTAGAAGATGCCATACTAATAGTACCATGAATTTTTTTCAAAATTTTGGACGGTTCGTGCCATATAATAACGTATTAAACCAAGAAAACACAAATTTGTTGAAAATTTCCTGAGAAATCAGTGGGAAAATCCACCGTCCACACTTACTCCATAAAGCGGGGTAAGTGAAGACACCAGCAGTTCATAACAAGTTATGTGATAACTTTTCTCGCTTTGCGCCTATCAAGCTCATCTCTTCAGCGTTTGTAAACAACATGTTCTGCATCACATTGAACGTAATTTTGTCAAAATTGATCCACTGCTGATTTTTCAATGATTTTTTAAAGTTGAACTATACCAAAAACCATCCACACTTACCCCGGTGTACCTTACACAATATGACCCATTAAAATGCGAAAAAAATTTGCAGTCTGATTTGGGGTGTTTTTGGCGATTTTTGAGAACTTAATTTTGTGTGTGTATTAGCGCTAACCTTGATTTGTCAATTTAGAATTTCCACCATCCAAACCTGAGTTAGGTATTGACAACTAAAGTTTGTGAAAAAATCACAGCTTGTCAAATCGCCAAACTTTCACTTCAAACTTCAAGCAAAGAACTGATTTTTTTGGAAGATTTTTGTTGTAGGCAAATCTGATTTTATTAGCTTCATCGTGGCAGATTTAGGTTTAGGGGGTAAGTTCAAAGCGGAGAACTGTTTTGTTGGGGGATAATTTTTATTCCTGCCTCATTTGTAGAAAATCTCGCATATATGATGATGTAGCTGCAACTCTTCGGTGGTATAGCGGTTTGCATCCTGAGATTATAATCGCAGTGCCACTGCAGGTATGGGTTTGATTCTCGTACCTGAAAAGATTTTTTTTATTTTGGTTTCCATTTTAATGCGATATCAGATTTCGGGGGATGAATTCTCTTAAAAGAGCATAAATTTGGACTAAGCCGTCAAAAGCCAAACCTGTAGGGATGGAGTTTCATTCGGGTTGGTGGGAAAAGTTCTCAAGTTTGGTTATTTTCGAGATTCAGTGTATATAGGCCAGATGTACACTAGACTGGCCCATAACAAAAAAAATCCTTATATTCCACGCGGCACCCCCTAGATTGGTGCATTTAGGTGAAAAAATGACTTTCTGAAAGTTTCAGGTCATTTGGAAGAAGCACGAGCTGGCGCAAAGGAATTGAAATTTGTATGGAGATTTTGTTTGAAAAAATCGACATACTTTCACTCTTTGTGTTCTTAAATATGTTTCCAGTATGCTAGAAAGCTCAAAATTTCAGGAATTGTAGATCAAACAATGACAAACAAGTTTGTAGAAGATTGTGACGTGATACGAGTTGACTGTGATGAGTTATCCGCAATTAAATGTGTGTTTTTTTCGCATTTCATTGATATATTGTGAACGGATTATTAGTACTAAGTTGATCGCATTGTCGCACAATGAGAATTACAGATAGAAAGTTTGTGCCTTCGGCAAGGTTGTAGCTTATTTTATAACAAATATCTTTGCAAAAAGTTGAAAGAAAGGTTTGAAAAACTATAAACTGCTGCATTGTGCGACGACGCGATCAAGTTAGTGCGATTATTAGCTCATACACCGTTCCGATATATCAATAAAATGCGAAAAAAATCACACATTCAATTGCGGATAACTCATCACAGTCACCTCGTATCACGTCACAACAACCTACAAACTTGTTTGTCATTGTTTGAACTACAATTTCTGAAATTCTGAGCTTTCTAGCATACTGGAAACATATTTTAGAACATAAAGAGTGGAAGTATGTCGATTTTTCATACATTTTGCCGAAAATCTCCATACAAATTCCAAGTCTTTTGCGCCAGCTCGTGCTTCTTCCAAATGACCTGAAACTTTCAGAAAGTCATTTTTTCACCTAAATGCACCAATCTAGGGGGTGCCGCGTTGAAAAAAATGTTGTAAAAATCATCCCATACAAATTTGGGCCAGTCTAATGTACACGCTGGGCCATGTTGAACCAATAATGCTTGAAAAATAACCATAATCGAAGTTTTGTGGATTAAGTCGTTTTCAGCGAAAACTCATAAAAGGGGATTTTGGTGACAACTTGGATTATGATTATTTTTTAAACGTAATACCAAATCTTAATAATGGCTCAAAAACCGTTTTGGGAAAAATGGCGTGAGATTAATTAATTTGAAACAAAAATATGCTTAACCGGAACTTACCTGAGGGCACCAAAAGCAGCATTTCTGAGATTGTTTTTAGGCTGCCGGAAGAAGCTGTAGATCTGAATATCGATCATCATTTTTTTTGTGGACCAAACATTCCTGAGTTCAAATCGATATTCAGGGGGCCAGACTCATATTCCTGCGAATTAAACATAAATTTGGTATTTTTGGGTAATAAAAAATCAACTATCAGCCCTCTCAACCTGTTTTCCAAATTCTAAAATTTCCTGATGCCGAAAAAACTCACCTTTTACGCTTAAAATACCGCTTCAAACTCAAGCCCCATATTCGGATCTTTCTTGTTCTTACCAGATGGTCTTTGCGGTACATTTTACCGCTGCTGCTGATGGATTATTAAAGTCTCTTGATCGCTGCGAGTTCCTGTTTAGCGAACAACAATTATCAACAAAAAAAACTGAAAATGTGGATCGTAAATATCATGATGAAAACAATGTGAAAAGAATTAAAAGTACCTTTGGAGCTGTATTGCGAAATAACAGAAAGAAAAACGGACCCACCTCAGTACACTTTTTGAAACTTTCTAAAACTCGTTTTGAGTACTTTTGTGTCCTATATGTGACTTAAGTCCCTTACAACGTAAATAAAAATCACTTTTGCAACTTTCAAGTTCATTAATGAGTACATAAAATTCACTCATGGGAATTGGGCAAAATAAGTCATCTTCAACGTTCATATAAATTACTTTTGCAACTTTCTAGCTTATTAACCCTAATCCACTCTTGAGTTTCAATATAACACTATTGGTAGATTGACAGCATGTTAGTTTATTCGGCTGCATCCAAATAAACCAATTTCTTCGGAGATGCTTAATGCATATTTGAAATCTTTAATTTTTCATCATTATTTTTTTATGGACGCACCCTGAAAGCCCAGGAATAAAAACTCCTTGATCAGACCTTGAGCGTCAATTTGATACTTCTTGCTTAAAACTGCTATATCTCTCTTGTTTCTCAACCGATTTTTACAAAATAGTTATAGTTTTATAGTTCCCAATCTTGTAACGTAACTCAAATATGTTTTTTAGACATTATTCAAACAAAATTCTTCAGTTTTCCTCAATTAAAAGTCTAAGAAAAATATACGTTTAAAATGGTTCGGAAAAAAGACTGTAGATCATCTACCGAATGCTCAAAAAAAATTCACTTAGTGTCCAAGAAAGCTGAAGTTAGAAGCTATACGTTGTACACATTGATAAATTTTTATGATTTTTTTCTAAGATCACAAAAAATGTACGAAAGTAATGTAAACAGTACTTTTCAATTAATGAACCATCAAAAATTGTATAAATCACACCAGATAAATTTTGAAATGATTGGAAAGTTGAAGTATTTTGGTGCCAAAATTTTTGAATTTTTGGATTGTCTAAATACGAAACACCGAATTTTTGACGAATGTTCAAAAGTAGCTGTTTTTCAAACTTGTTGTCAATTGCAATTTTTTAAATTTTTTTACTCACTATAATACAACTGTGCACTCAATGTTTATTATATTAACTTATGATTTCAGCAATAAATTTATATTTACCAGAAAGCCAACTTCATACCGATTCTATGTATTGGTGTAATTACATGAACATTACATAAAGTTGAAACAATTTGGAACCGATCCAACTCGGCAGGAGAATCCGTTTTGACCTGGTAGGAATCGGTCGAAGTCAAATTAAAAAAGTCTGTTGATCAACTGTCAATCCATTTCTACTTGTTTCGATCAAACATTATTAAACACATTTTCACTGAGCCAAAAGTTCTCAACTTTTCGAAAGAATTCCCGTCTTTTCCCGCTTTCCCCGAATGGGTGACCACCCTGAGCTTTCCCCAAGACCACAAGTAATTTTGACTTCTTTGAAAAAAGAAAAAAAAAGTTTTCTTTTATTTACTTTTCCCGATACTGCAAAATATGAGAGTTTTGACGAATTAAAACAAAAACTTTAAATATTTATAAGCATCTATAACATCTATAACATCTATAAAATCTTTTTCAAGCTTTCTTCATTCAAGTTAATGCGTTAAACACAAGAGGTTTCAGCAAAAATAAACCAAAAGAAGAGATAGTGTGTTTGTAACTTATGCGTTCCCTATTAGTTTTATAGCCAAAAAGGTAAAACATATTTATAATAGCTGTTCCAATATGAAGGATTTGTTGTTTTTGCGATAGAGATTTAAATTCATCTCCAGAACTCAAAATCTAGATTCACAATTGTAACACAAGGAAACGAAATTAACATTTTCCGAGGTGCAAATCATTTGAAAACTGATTTTCACACATTTAGGGGCACTGAATGCAAATTTTTATTTTTTCTATCAGCTCTCGTTTCCGATACAACTTTTAAAAATACAAGGTAAAAATTCATTTGAAAAAATTTCTGCAACTTTGTAGCAAAAGGGTAAAATATAAAAAAGATTAAGAAAAACGTTTTTAACTTAATGATCAATTTTCCTGAAAATTGTGAGTAATTTACCGTGACTTCTGTACGTTTCCTCGTTTTGTAAAATACGGGAACTTTGGAAACATTTTAAACCAAAATCAATCTTGGACATTTATTAATGCACAAGTCAGCACAAGTGAAAATGCAGAAAGCTGCGAACTAAATCAATATTTTCAGTATCAAATACATTACTAAACAAAGCTTCCTTTTGTGATGTTAGCAATAATTATAATGTTCAATTTTCAATTTTCGGAAAAAAAATTTAATTTATTTTTCAAGTCGCTGTATTTTCGGAACAAAATTATCTAAACAAAATCTGTATCGTTTTCTTCGGGAATTTGCCCCTTCGTGGTATTTTTCCCTATAATCTGTATCGTTGAATGAATGAAGGATAATAAATAGATTCAAAATAGTTTTTTGTTGTTCATGTATGTTAGTTACTTTATCAGTTATCATTGATCGGTTTAACTCTAAACGGATTAGTTTTAAAATTACAAAATCCCTCAAAACTAGAAGTGAGAGACAAAATCTGACAAAAAAATCGAATTTAGGACGTAAATATCTTCCAAAATCAGTTTGTGTTAGTTTTTCTCTTGTGAATTAATGCCCCGTTATCAGTCGACTATTTTTCAACAAGACTGTTAACATCAGCAACACTGAACAGCTAACACAGATTTCGAAACTGTCGACTCTCTGAGAGAGGGCTTGCTACTTCTAACGACTCTCTGTGAAAGGGTCTCTAAAGTCTACCAAACACGCACTCAATCGAAAACAAATTTATTGTTCGGGCGCGAAAGCAATTTAGAACACTGATATTGTAAGTACCGGAAACTAAAATAACAAACCCCTAAATTTAAGATTATTACATGTAAATTATATTTACAGTTTGAAGCAGTGTTAACTGCTATCAGAAATCGGCGTTTTTATTTATTCCGTCCGCAACAAAGACAATCCATTAAGCTAAACATTCGGAATATCTGTTAATGATTTTTGACTTACGCTGCTGAATTTAAAGATCTACAACAATTATATCGCCGAAACTGCTTTCAACGAGTTTTCATTACTCTTCTATTGTTTCATATTTTACGAAATATATCTGATTTTGTTCAGTGAAATTCGAGGAGAGGTGGAGGGGCAATGTACAGCTTACATTGTAGACTCGTTTACAACTTTCTTCCTCCTTTCGATCTTTCAAAACGTTCGTTTTTCGCCAGATATTAACGTTCCTTTATATTGAGTGATTTTTGAAAATTTGGAAACTTGACTGGAGAAGAATATGAAGTATTTTCAAGCAAAGGCCGGTGAATCCTCTCACCCAAGTTTCTTTTCTCTGAAGGTTTCCATCTTTGAGGCACGGGATTCAATGTCAGAGGCTCCCGGTTCAGATCTCGTTTGGAGAGAGGAGTTGAGGACGAAAGTGGACACTTCAAGTGATATCATATTTCGCTTGTCACGTAACTCTAGTTGTAGAATAAGTCCCATTATCTGGATTTTACGTACTCATTTCAAGACAGAAATAAAACCAAAACTAAGAAAAAATCCATAATTTATTAACCTGTACCCAGTACTAATATTTCAGAAATAATTATTCTAATAAAACTTAAAAATCCTTTAAAAATTTTAAAATTGCTTTAATGTTGGTTAATTGTGATGATTTTAATAAATTTCATTTTTGAGATTTTTGAGATTGATTAACCCCCTTTTTCAAATGCACATTTATAACTTAATAACTTCCCCAAATAACTGTGAAATCAAATAAACGCATTGAAATTTTACCAGGTTTTGAATTAAAATGTAGTAAACTTCTATATCAGTAATCTATAAAAAATATCACCTGTATCATCAGATATTCGTCAACATATATCATTTTCCAGCCCTTTTAATGCTGCAGCTTTCATTTTAAGACATCATTATGGGCGTTCCTTTTAGAGTTTTGGAGAAAATAATGAATATAAATCTCTATTTTTACGTCCAATTCTAACAAATGTAACTTGGATATTCGAAGAATTAATAATTTTTTTCTATAAAAAACCTTAAACTTTATTAATTCCCCCCGCAGTTTAAAAATGACGAAGTCTTTGCATTCCGAGTATTGGTTAATTATTTTCACGAAAAAAATTTAACGTTAAATGTCTCGGAAAATATATTTTTTTCACCATAAACTTAAATTTTCAAAAAACCTTTGAACACCTAAATTGTTTTATTGACAAAAGGAAGTTTGGGTTCTGATTAGTTGAACGAACTTTGATATCTTCCACAGAATTTGAGATCTAGAAAGTCAACTCAGATTTTCCACATGATATCATAATGTGATTTCAACATGGTGCAATACGGTACATCAAGATTCTTAGCTGACGTCCAAAAAATTCAAATTATAAAAATAAAGTATTTTCCCTAAAAAACAGTTGTCAAAGTCGGAAAACGTTTTTGTCAAAGACTTAGACGAAGGTGACAATTTTCGTTGAACAAATGGAATACTGGAATTTTTTTCTTATCCTTTTACATTTCAACATTTAATTTTTTTATTATCGGTACGAGATCCACCAGGTCTTACCGTTATTTTTGTAGTTGGGAATAACTTTAGAATTACAAAAATGGATTCACTAAAAATTTTCATTTTTGACACACTTTCACTTACAAATATCTTAAAATGTCTATTTGTTCGGTCAATAAATCTTGTAAAGGTGTTAAACATTTTATTCTCAAACCGTGAAAAACATGAAATCTCACAAGGGAAAACCGTGAAAAATCGGGAATTTGAAAATAGAAACCCGCTGCCCACCCTGCATTCTCAAATGTTGAATTTAAGTAAAAATCAGTGTTGTCTAATGCTTTTCATATCGATGTAATCGATACACACCAAGTACATTGATGCTCGACATACTTCAATGCAGTGTTCCGAATATCACTCAATTCTCATGAGAGACACTGAAACGTTTTCAACAGCGAAAGCAAAACCTAAATTGTCGGTTGGTTTATCTCCCAGTGGGGCAAAGATTGTGTTCGACAGCGCTGCTCCGAGAATCAAAGAAATAAAATTTGAAAGAGAGACGTTTCTTCTCCAGTTAGAATTCTCAACTGAGTGAGGAGCTACCTGATTTTCAGTTTCTTTTTTCAGTCAATAACTTTTCTTGCTCAATCACTCACTCACTCACTCGTTTACTGATCGATGATCGAATGCTGTCTGCCTGATACATCTAGCTTTGTTGTTGCTGTTGTTGGGGAGGATTAAAATAGTCATTCAAACACGCAGGCAGTACGTATGAACAAATGTTTCTGCCGCTTTGCCAGAAAGTACGCAGGCAGTATGAACCGATGCAAGGCCGCATTGATTGAGTTTGAGTGAGTGAGTGAGTGGATTTTCGAATTGGATCTGGTATCAGTCAGTGTCTCAATCACTTCTGATACACAAGGTAGTGAGCTTGAGAGATCGACTTAGATGCGAGTCTGCTCTCGCTTTTGAATCTTGTTTACATTGACTTCGCATTGTCGCTCTGCCGATTCTCTAGGGAACAACAGGCAGCAACAATCGGCTTTGAATGTTTCCAACTAGAAACCTATCATGAGCGTTTCTTCCGAGTGATTTTCGGAAGACTGCTTCAATGGTTGTCAGTGAAACAGAGAATTGCGTATAACAGTTTTTATATATAAAATGAAGAACAGAATGTTACCGGCTTACTTAATGGACGGTCTGCAGTACGGCAACGATGTACATAACTACAATACGAGAAGAGCCCACGATTTCAGATTACCGAATACGAGAAAGGAAATGACAAAACGATCAGTTTTCTACAACGGTCTAAAAATGTTTGACAGCCTGCCGCAGAATATCAAAAACAGTTCAAACATAAACATTTTCAAGAAACTGACAATACAGCACGTTAAACAGACAATTTGAAATAATGACTAATTCTAAAAAGGATCATATGCTTGTGATGAAGATCTGGCGAAATACCAGATATAAAATTGTACGGTGATGGACATACGCGGGAGTTAGATAAACAAGTCGTACAGAATTATATAAAATAATGCAAACAAAATTATCCATAGGATAAACTGTCCCTCCCACTTCTAAAGAAGCACATGGGGTGGAGGAAGGACCCAATTGGGCCTGTGGGACCACACAAAAAAATTCAGTGGAATTCTAGTGCAATGCACTACAATCACTAATTGAAGTATGAAAACCGAATTTTAAATCTGGATATTGAAATTTTATGCTAATTACACAATGCAACAAAATTCACATTTTTCCTCTGGACAAAAAATATATAAATTAAGAGCTAATTTTAGATAATTTGAGGGCGCTAATCCCAAATATGGAATTAGTTTTTTTCATCAGTTCAAGTTTTCGAGTTAACTTCTAGGAAAAGATGAAAATTCTTTATATAAATTTTGCACTTGTTTAGAATTTAAAGGTTTTAATTCAATGATCTACTATCCCGAAGACCAGGAGTAACTTTGAATTCTAAGGAAAAAAAGTTATAGAATTTTTCTTTTTGTCAATTTTTTCCCAGCTCTAAAAAATAACAGAATTTTGAACAATTTGAAATGTGATGATGATGCTTCTAATAAATTCTACCCGCTTATTTTCACCACTTTCATTACTTGTAACTTTCTATCCGTCTATGAAATTTCATTATCTTACGAGGTTCTCTCTAAAAAGAACATCACTTTTCACCGATAAAGCCGATGAACAAACATAATTTATGGTGATTAATCTCTTTATAAAAGAAGACATTTTAAGAAAATGTATTAGCAAAACAAATTGTTGTTATTTCTTGAAGAATAAGTCAAATCGCTTTGCAGTCTTCAACAAAGTTGTTGAATGAGTAAAAATCTTCAATATCAAACAATCAACGACTATCTTGGATGATGTCAGAAATTGTTGTTATTTTATCTATTGAAATTTAAAAAAAAAAGTGGAATTTAATTTATTTTAAGCGTTGCAGATCTTAAACTGAAATAAGGCTATGATCATTTAGTATCCGGGCAGTTACAAACGTGTGTATTTTAAAAACTATTCATTTGATCGAAAAACTTTCTATGGAGGAAATGAAGATGTTAAAATGACATTTAATGTAAAAATATAAAAAAAAATATTTATCAATGATTCCAAGAAATACTCTAACTTTTCCATAAAATCTCTTTTCTATCTATGCACACTTTTTTCAGTGATGTATTGATTTATTTTTTTTTACCACAGAAGCAAAACCTTTGCAAAATCATGCTATTTTACACAAAATCACCTGGAAAAAGCAAATGAAATCGTGTTGGAACTTTTTCATGAATAGGCATCTGGATGAATTTGATCTCTTAAATCCGGTTTTAACATAAATTTTTTTGACCATCAGAACACATCTGTCATATTGCGTAAAAAGCGGATGCACAGATAACAGCCTTTGGAACTGATCATTATTCGTTAATTACTTGGTGTCTACTAGTCAGGCAACACGTTTTGCCTGCCGGAAATGGATTTTTTTGCATTATTTAAGGAGTCTGCATTCAGTTATTCCCAATAACCATAGACTTTTTACCATATTTAAGATCAAGAGTTCCTCTAAGATGCTTGGTTTGAACTTCGTGAGCATCATAGGAAGCTCCTTATACTTCTTTGCCATTTGATCCAAAAAAAAACCAGAAAAAATCAACAGTTCATGAGCTTTCAAGTCAACAATGAAGAATTTTCGAGGCGCAAAATGCGTAAAAGGAGCAAATTTGTGCAAAATTATTTTTATCATGTCTTTTTGCGTCGTAAGTATCTCAAACACACGTAAGCTTAAAAATCTATCAAAAATAGGCAAGATAGTCATTTTTATAACCAACACAACGCTACTAAAGTTTTGCATATCCGAGCTCTATTAACGTAGATATTACTGAAATAAAGTGCCCGGATACTAAATGATCATAGCCTTATCAAGATCTGAATTCTTGATTAATGAAGGATTATAAATAGATTTCAATTCTCTTTTCAGTTTCCATGTAGATTTGTTAGTTTATCAGTCATCAAACAACTTTTTTAAACACTGATCAGTTTTAAAATTTCGGATGATTTGAATTGAGGACTCCAAAATCTTCCAAAACCAGTTATTAGAACATAGGCACCAAAAATGCTTTTCCGTTATCCTATTTAATCGAGAATCAGATCAGACAGAAAACTCCGAATAATTATTGTCGGTTTTAAATTTTGTTTTGAATTGTTTTTCGTTAAAATTGAAATAACCTACCTGTTTCCCTTTAAATGTGTGCAATCAGTGACCGAACTTTATTTAAATTCCAACTCGAGATTTGATTTTAATGTGTTCTACGTCTACAGTTGCGTTCAAAAACAATGAAATCACGCGAAGCTGCGCACCCACTTCCAACTGGCAAGTTGCCATTCTCTCTCGTTTGATATTTTTTCATGAAATTTTCACACAATCTAGTTCAACTATCCAACTAACGCTCTACAAAATCTATACAATGACTGGAAACAAAGATATATCTATTCTCGTAAAAAGGGAAATTTGGTATTTCTTCTCTAAATTTGCTGTATCTTTGGCAATGTTTCATTAAATGTTGAAATTTGGTCCAAAGATGTTAAAATGTACCTGGCCAAGTTTCGTCAAAATCGATGAACGCTATAAAAAATGGTGCCGGTGCTTGGTTTTATCTTTCACAAAATCAAAAGTCTCATAAATAATCTTGTAAATTGATAAAAACTTCATTCGTGCTTTGTTTAGGAATAAAAAATGTTTCAACAGAGTTCATAATAAGAAGCATAGAGTTTCAGAAATGACCTGCTAAATATACTGATAAACAAATTTCATACAAAATTCAAGCGAGTATTATATTCGCTCTTGTGTTTAAATACCAGCTCTGTTGGTACAATTTCTATTTCTTAACAAAGGAGGAATGATGTTCCTATCAATTTACAAGATTTTTTGTGATGAATTTTGATTTTATGAAAGAAAAAACAAGAAAACATTGATTACGATGTTTTCCATACAAAAAAAAAAAATGAAATTGTCTGTCGGGCCATAATGAACCTCATTCTCTACCCGGCAACATTTTTCATCACGTTCATCGATTTTGACGGAACTTGGCCTGGTACCAGATCAAGCATTTTTACATCTTTGGACCAAATTTCAAGATTCTTCAATGAAAATTGTGAAAGATACAGCAAATTTAGTGAAGCAATTCCAAATTTCCCCTTTTTACGGGAACAGCTGTATCTTTGTTTCCAGTCATTGTGAAGACTTCAAATTTTGTAGAGCGTTAGTAGAATAGTTGAACTAGATTGTGTGAAAATTTCATGAAAAAATATCAAACGGAGCTTGTCAAAGATAGAAGTCGGTGCGCAGCTTCACGCGATTTCATTCTTTTTCGAACGCCTTAGTATGTTTACCTACATGCCTGAATGAATAAAAAGGTTTTTAAATCATGTTGACATCAAGAAAATTGATTTTTAAACTTGATGAGAGATTTTCGTATTTTTTTATGGGTCATACTATATCTGATATGAGTACCCAGCAGCAACCCAAAGTCCCATAAAAAAGGTACAAAAAAGCATACTCAGCCCCATCATTGATCTGAAGTACGTTCTATGTAGCTTAAAATTCAAGTTTTTATTGATACTTTCAAGTTCCAAAACAGTTCTAAAAGACCTTCTATTCAGCTTCCAGCAGCTTTTCAATTCAGCTTAAAAAATCAAAAAATGAGCGAAAAAATTCTCTCTCTAACTCAATTGCACCCTTGGCATTAGTTCATATCATCTTATCTTGTTTATTAACTATGTTCAGTACATGGTGCCGCCATGATGCCGCGCGTCGGATTCCAAACTCGACTGATTGCGGTTTGCCGACCTTCGTCGTGACAACCGAAATCGCCACCACTAGGCCACGCCTAGATGTTGTTCTCACTGAAATTAAGACGCGAAGTGGTGATACGGTTTTGTAGCATATCTGCAGGCCAGCCGCACCCGTCCAACCAGACAGCCAGCCAGTCAGGAAGAAAGCACCCCTATGCACTTTTTGTGACTTTGTGATTCCCGTTAAGAGTACTTCTGTGCCCTTTTTGTGACTAAAGTCCCTTACAACGATTATATAAAACACTTTTGCAACTTTCAAGTTCAATAATGAGTACATACAGTTCACATACAAATCACTTTTGCAACTTTCGAGTTCGAACTATTGTTCACTAAAGGGAATTGCGCAGGGTTTGTCTTTGTCAGCCTAGATGTAACTTTCAAAGCCTTCATTCAAGTAAAAATGCGACTTTTGGTTGCTTGGGTAACGACTGGAGGGAACTGGGAGCTTTTAAATTTTATTTCTTGGTTATAACTAGTTAAAAACAATCCTTGAAAAGGATAAACAACTCAAAAATACTCTCTAAAACAATATTTCCATCTCTCCCTCCAACTTGCAGATGTCCCGTGGCTTCACCGACCTGTTGTGGGACTACGCGGTCTTCATCGCGTTCATCGTGTTCTCCACCTTGTACCCGCTGTGGAGCAGATTCTTCGGCAAAAAGGAGAAAACCAAGGCCGACTATGTGTTCGGGCTCGGCAACATCTCGATGGTGGCGATGATGCTTTCGATCGCTCGGGGCACCCTCGGGGTCCGATCGGTGCTCGGTTACCCGAGCGAGCTGTTCTATCGGGGAACGGCCATGTGGGAGACCCTGTACGGAATGGTGACGGCCTATCCGATCGTGTGCTTCGTCTTCATACCGGTGTACTTCAACTTGGGCGTAACGTCCGTGTATCAGTATTTGGATCTGAGGTAAGACGTTTGTATTTTCGATTCCGTTGATCGTGTTCAACTAACCATTGATTTTGTTCCTGCAGGTTCAACAGTCGGCTGGTTCGTTGCCTGGCCTCGGCAACCTACATTGTTCGGGCGATTCTCAATCAGGGTGTAACGGTTTTCACCCCGACGGTGGCTTTGACGACTGTCATCGGGATTCCGTACTGGGTCTCGCTGGTAGCCATTTCAGTGATCAGTATTATCTTTAACCTACTCGGAGGTCTGAAGGCAGCCATTACGGCGGACGTTATTCAAACGGTCACCATGATTCTGATATCGATTGGTATCATCATCCAGTCCATGGTCAACGTTGGAGGCTTTGAGAAGATTTTCACAATTCCTGCAGAAAATGGTGAGATGATTTTTTAGTATTACAAGGAAGTAGGTTGTCTTATCAAGATTTTTTCTAGGACGCTTGAACTTCTTCAACTTCACTGGTGATATGACGGTTCGAGTGGACACAACGTCCGCCTGGCTTGGGCAGCTGTTCATGTCCATGAGTATCTTCGGATGTCAGCAGAACTTTGTCCAGCGGTATCTGAGCATGAGCACCTTCAAAGAGGTTCGTCGAACTCTGATGAGCAACATCCCCATGGTCATCGGCTTGTTTTCTCTGGCTTGGATCGTTGGCCTCGGGGTGTACTCGGTTTATGCCGATTGTGATCCGATGTCTGCCGGTTACACCAATCGAATGGACGAAATCCTTCCCTTTTTCATGGAGGACAAGTTCTCGTACCTACCGGGAGTGTTGGGACTGTTCATGGCTTCTCTTTTCAATGGAGCGCTTAGCTTGAACGTATCCAACCTAAACTCCCTGGCCACGGTGACCTGGGAAGACTTTCTGGCTCCTCTACCAAGATTCAAGGGTATCACGGACAAACAACAGCTTACGATAATCAAGTTCATCGGATCGGTCTATGGAGTTGCTATCATGGGCGTTGGTTTTGCGGTAGGACTACTATCGGGTGTCATCGAGAGCAGTTTGCTGATGACTTCAGCTACCTCGGGACCATTACTCGGAGTTTTCATTCTGGCCATGTTGGTTCCAGTTGCCAATTGGAAAGGAGCTGCTGCTGGAGTAATTATATCCCACATCATCACCCTCTGGATCACCTTCGGTAGTTTGATGGTCAATAAGGAGACTGTCCTTTTGCCAACCAGTATTGAGGTATGACTGCTATTTCCTATAACCAAGAACCAAGTGAATCCTAAAAACTTTTCCCTCTTTTTACAATTTAGGGCTGCACCAACGAAACCTTCTCGGCCGGAATCACCAAACCTTCCCGATCCTGGCTGCTGGCAAATACGCCGCTGGAAATCGAGTCCGACTTTTCCTACCTGGAAACTCCTCGGGAACCGCAGCTAACCGAAACCGAAAGTCAGTTCCCGGAATCGCTGTACGCCGTGTCCTACATGTACTACAGCCTGATCGGCACATTTATTACCGTTGTGGTCGGAACGTTAGTCAGCTATCTGACGCACCACTCGGATGACGCCTACGATCACAAACTCCTCCATCCGGCCGTTTATCGGCTCAGCAAGATGCTCCCCGGTAAGGAACGTCGCTACGTTCCGAATCCCTCGATCAAGCCGAAAATCCCGAGCGACGATCAGTGCAAGGTGCCTATCGACAAACTGGAACAGGACAATGCGGCCTTCGATGGGAAAAACGAAGGATTAGAGGAAAAGCAGCCATCGGCTGACGTTTTCGTTGTTAATCTGACGAATGATCTGAAGAAGGCGGAAAGCGACAGAACTGCAATCAACAGCAGCCGCAGTCCAAACGAGCTGTACCGGAAGTTGGATGAGGAGTTGACGGATGTTAGGACGTGACGAGGTGGACCAGTTTTTTTTCTTTCTAATCTTTTTTTTTTTTTATTACAACTTATCCATAGGTAGTGAAAGTATTGATTGTTTGTATTGTAATTTTATAGAACATGCAAGACTGTGATAAGAGCTAAGTATTTTTTTCTATATGAATAATTTTGAACGCAGACTTTTCTATTGCTAGATCCTTATCTAGTGCAGTAAGAACAGCCAGGGTAGTCACTAGTAGATTTCTATTCTGTTAATTTAGTTAATAAAAGGAAGGTCCTTGAGTACGTCGGATTGTTTCGTTTTTACTGTAGTTGAGCAGGGCACTAATCCCTTTAGAAACCTAAAAGTTCTTTAAAAATTGTTTTATTTGTTTTTCAAAACGTCTTTGAAAAGGACCTTTTATATACATACATTTATGACAAAGTGTATAAATCGAAAAAAAAAATCAGTTTTCATATTTTGTTTGGTTTCTCTAAGCCCACCGTGCAAAGTCAAGAACACTGCGGGACCACCGCTGCAATGTTTGTACGCCAAAAGGTTAACCATCCTTGCCGCCCCGTAAGTGAGTGCCAAATCAATTAACGGTCATCAATTAGGGAAACATGTGAGGAGGGTGTAAGCCACGCAGCCGATCCGCACATTTACGGTCCCCCCCGGGTGTGACTTTTGCTCATTTTCCACCGTACCTATTCGGGTGAGGCCAAGATGATTGTTTGAGTGTCTCTTTCTATAAACGTAAGCGAACGTTTCAAATTGTGCGCAGGTTATGCGCTTCTCGAGTGGGTGTGCGTCGGGAAAATTCTGACATCGAGTCAGGGCAGATCTTGGGTAACACGAATCAAATTCAGCGGTAGTTTGTGTCGTTTGGATTGGTAAATCCTCACTTCGAAAGTTCAAGTCTTCATTAAACAAATCAGCAATGATTTTTTTCAAAACTAATCAACAGTTACAACATATTAAACATTTCCAACAAATTATTGAAACACTTCACATTCTTTCTTATAATGGTTTTCTCAGAGTCAAGAAGTTAAATAATCCCAAGTAACAATTTAAGTTTTATAAGAAACTGGAGGAGCGCTGCAAAACTTAGTTATAAAACAGCGTTTAGTTATATAAACCCCATTAAAACATCTAAAAAACACTTATAAGTGTAAAAAGGCCCACCTACAGGAGGTTCTGAAGTGAACTTTTCAAGTACCTTACACAACCATATGGACTTATAAGGGTTTTTCCGAAGGCATGTTCCAGATAATAATTTCTTCTGACTTTCTGACACAAAACAAAAAAAATCCGAAAAAGGGTTTTTAAACTGCATTGATTAAAATGAAATAATCTTAAACAATTAAAAATAAGAGTGAACTTTTTTTTCGACCAAGACACAAAAATGCCCTTCTATCATATTACTTCAAATATCTTAATCGATTTAATCGGTTACTTTATGGATAAAGTTGATGCGCTTTTAGTTTTATCGGTTGATTTTTCGATAAACTCGAATATAGACCGCGCGCCCTCGTCATCTTCCGAAATAGAATATTTTAATAAATATTCTCCAAATATTAAATAAATCAAATATTTTTTCAGGATTGTTAATACATTGCGTTATATCAGTTTATGATATATTATTCAAATTTCAAAACATCAATCGTTGCAATTTTTAACGAATAATGCTAACTATTATAATATTCCATGAAAAATTCGTTTTAATTTTCATTTATTCCATAGGAAAATGGCGATTCAATGAAAAACCTTTTTGACTTGAAGAAACCAACTATAAATTCAACAATTCTGGAAGAATGCAATTATAAGAACAACGTTTCTGCAGAACATCAGTTTTGCTCCTTATAAAACCCTTAAAACCAAACGATCTTTTCTAGGATCTTTTTTAGTGTTCTTATTTCAGTGCAGCTGTCAGCGACGCAACACAAAAACAAAACAAAAAATTTATTTGCCCCTCCGAAACAAAACCATCATTCAAAAAGTTTCTCCGTCGACGGCTTTGACCAAAACTAAGTTTGATCTCTCCAGTTTTCCGCGTCCGACTCCAAGAATTCGAGTAACTCTACGGTGTAGTTTGTGGTCCACGTAAGGTTTTCTACTACGCCAACAATCGGAACCAGAAAACAAGTTGCAGAAATGAGCCTCGATCTGGTGCAGCGTTTCATCGTAATAGCAGAAAAAGCCGCCCACTGGGAAGCTAGAACCGGCTGGGAGAACACTCTGTGGAACGAGCGGACACATCGAAAACTGGATGTTTTCATCAAATTCCGACAATCGTATTTTCGCAGCTGGAGATGGAGGAAAAGACTTTTTGGACGGCCTCAATCCGAAAGGCCAAAAAATAGTTCTTAATGAGCAATATGGTTTTCTTTGTGAAAAGAAATTGTGATGGGATATTTATTAATAAAAAAAATCTTGTATAATAATTAATTATGATTTATGAAATTTTTGTTTGTGTTCTTTTGATGTTTTTCGAATGGAAAATCCCGATACGGCTCGATGTTGTCAACCGGAAAGTTCTTTAGTGCAAAAATAACTAGTTCAAGCTTTGCAGCAAAATTACGATATCCTTTGCCTCTCGAACTCGCTTATTCCGGGGACATTCAGGTAACATCGGAAAAAAACGATTCTAGTTGTCGCAACATTTTTGGTTTTGTTGTTTACATTCCGTTTGAATTCTAAATGTCATTCTTCGTTGCTCTTCAAGTGTTCTTCAGGACAATTTGGACTTTCCCAAGAAAATAATTAGTCAAATACTCCATTTGGTGGTAAACATTTGAGGCGATGCCACACATACACATTTTGACATTTCGATCCGATTTGGATTGTCATTCTTTGTTGGTTTTCTAGAGAGGTTTTATAATTGCTTTGTAGTGCTCTACTAAACCAAAAAAATTAAAGGTTATAAAACATTCTTTGTTGTTGTTTTCTTCGAGGTTGGTTTTCTAGAGAGGTTTAATAATTGCTTTTTAGCGCTCTTCTCAACCAAAAAAATTAATGGTTATAAAACCAACACAAAATTTGACAGGAGTTCTATAAAAAGATTCTATAGTGGTTTTTAAGCTATCTTAAAGGGCAATCATATAGAGTTCCTTATAAATTACGTTACAAAGCAAACAATACTTTATAAATCCCTTATACAACAACTATTTTTTTTTATAAAACCATTCAGAGTTTAAAATGTTGCTTGGGAATGTCTTAAAACATCAATTAATTGTTTTTTTTTCGAAAAGTTAAATTTATCTCGGTTCCCCTTACCCTTCGATATTTTTCAAACCTTGAATGGAAGGCCTACAACGCCAACTCGAATATTCGGCTAGAGGACGTTAGGCCAAGGTTTGTAGAACCGAACGTCGCTAATTGAAACAGACACTAGGCCAAAGTTTTTCATTTTTCGGCCTAACAAATCACAATATTGGGTGATAATGGATGTCTGATTTCCTGTACTCCATATTTATGAAATCGATCGAACCAGCACTCGCAGTAAAAAACTTCATTTGAGCCGGCCGTACATTTCCTTTTGTCCGATCGGGGTACGAAAAACACGTACTTCGATAGTAGTAGTAGTAAAATGACATTTTATTTCTCTGATTTTATGGGTATACATTTGATTTTACATAGTTGTTGATCAGCCTAATTAAATCTACAATCATGGATCTTCTTCAAGTTTCTTTTGATTGAATTAATTTAGGTACATTTAAGACTACAATTCATTTTCACTTATAGTGAGTTGTTAGTTTTCAATAGAGAAAATAATTTGATAACCTACCTAACTAATAATACATTTGATAACCTAGGGGGAAACCAGATCTCGTATGATCTGGTTTTCTGATGTTCGGCAACTTGCTCTGAACTTATGAATAGACTCACTAAAGCGATTTTCAAGGGTCTGAATTCCTGCCAAATCATGGACTACGGAGGTACGATTTCTTGGGGGGGTATTCAATATCATACGGAGGAATTTGTTTTGTATTCGCTGTGGTTTAAGATGGTGAGATTTTGCACAACTCTCCCAGACTGGCATGCCGTATTCAATCACGGGAAGTACAATTTGCTTGTAGGTAGCGAGCTTATTTTTCAAAGAGAGTGTGGATTTTCGGTTGATTAAGGGATACAGTGATTTTATCAACATGTTGAATTTGGTAATAGTTTTTTCAATATGTTTTTTGAAAATCAATTTACTGTCTAGGGTCACTCCTAAGTAGGTAGCATCATGCGACCATTCGGAAATTTTGCAATCTTCAGTAGGGACAAGTTTGTGAGACTGGGAATGGGGGAATAGTATGACTTGGGTTTTGGCCGCATTTATGCAGATCTTCCAACTAGTAAAGTAACTTGCTAAGTCATCCAAGCTTAGCTGTAGCTTATTTTTAAGCGCTCGGATTACCCTACCATTGTGGACAACTGCAGTATCATCAGCGAACAGCGACAGAGATCCGTTTCCAGGGATTGAGGGTATATCAGAGGTAAACAGGTTAAATAAGAGAGGGCCTAGTATACTACCCTGCGGAACACCGGCAGGAATAGCATGAGCATCGGAAATATTTCCGTTTAGTGAAACTCGGAAGGTCCTCTCCGATAGATAGTTTTGTATGATTTTTACTAAGTAGTTGGGAAGATTGTACTGGTGCAGTTTATAAACGAGTCCATCATGCCATACGTTGTCAAATGCCTTTTCTATGTCAAGCAAGGCCATGGCAGAGGTTTTAGAGACTGATTTGTTTCTTTTGAGGATATTGGATACTCGTGTCAATTGGTGAACAGTAGAACGGCCATTTCGGAAACCAAATTGCTCTTCAAGTAGCACATTTTTTTCATGAGCGGATGCTAGAAGCCTCTGATTGATTGCCTTCTCAAATAATTTAGATAACCCTGAAAGAAGGCTGATGGGGCGATAACTTTTGGGAGAGGATGGGTCTTTTCCAACTTTCTGGATAGGAATAACCTTTGCTGATTTCCAGTGCGAGGGGAAATAGCTAAGGCGGATGCATTGATTGAAAATCGTTGCCAGATGATCAAAGAACCTTAGACTTAACTGCTTGAGTTCTAAATTCAATATGTTGTCGAATCCGGGCGCTTTCATGTTTTTAGATGATTTGATGTAACCGATCAATTCGTCAGCTGTGATTTCCAGTTGTTCAGAGAAGTCATTTTGGATTCGGTGACTGTTATTTATAAATTCATTAACGGCAGTTGTATACGGACTTGTTATATTGTGTCCGAGATTGTGGGAGCTTACAAAGTGTCGACCTATCTCAGCAGCCTTCTCAGCAGGAGTTATGAGGCGATCTATGGAGCTATTGTTATCGAGAGGAATTAGGGGGGGAATGGGTCTAAGTTTAGTTTTCAAAGTTTTGGCTAGTTTCCAAAATGGCCTTCCATAATCTGGGAGAGTACGGATCTTGTTGGAAAAATCATTATTCCTTATATCCACAAGTCTCATCTTGATTATTTTTGTGTATCGATTGATATGGCTTTTAAGGAAAGACAGACCAGTACGTTGATACTGTCTGCGGATGATGTTGCGAGTACGAACGAGATCTTTAGTGAGTCTATCAATAGTTAGAGTGTTGCTTACCTGGCGGACCTTAGGCACATGCTGCTCCCGGGCTTGAGTTATCGCGTCCTCGATGTTCTGGAGATGCTGATCAATGTCTTGAATTGTCGCGGGGTAGTCTCCGAAGTTAACGCCTGCATCCACACAGCTATGGAACTGCTCCCAGTTGACACGATGATAATTACGCCGAGTGATGAGATGCCGATTAACCATGGATCCAACTTCAACCACTACTGGGTAGTGATCCGAGCTCAGTTCTTGGAATACGAGAGGTTTCGAGATGTTGTTGGTCAGATTCGTAATGAAAAAATCAATGGTAGCATGTGTCCCAGATCGGTTCAGACGGGTTGGGGTATCCGGATTCAAGATGGTATAAAAGCCTTCCTCGTGATCTTTCTGAAGGATGCTGCCATTGAGATTTCTTCGAGTATTACCCCAAGCTTGATGTTTTGCGTTGAGGTCACCGGCAATGATGAACTGTCCCCGTTGTCTGGTCAATTTGATGATGTCTCGCCCTAGGGCCGCTGCAGATCCATCACGATTGTTGGTTTGTTTGGGACAGTATGCTGCGATTATATTTATAATTCCTTCTGTTGTTTCGACCTCAGCTCCCAAGGCCTCGATGATTTCCATACGAAAACTTGGTAGTAGGCGGCAGTTTATGTTGTTCCGCAGTGCGATTGCTACTCCTCCTCCTACGCCGTTAGTACGATCGAGTCTTATGAAACGAAAATCTGGAATGAACACGTTGATATCTGGCCGAAGATGTGTTTCGGTCAGGATAGCAATGTCAATATTACGACTTTCCAGGAAGTTGGCAAGTTCGATGTTTTTGTTCCGGAGGGAACAAGCATTCCAATTAAGAATTTTTATTGAGTTAGGGCCCATATTTGTTGAGGAAGTTGAGAAGTACCATCGTGGCTGCATATTTGCTGTTGCTTTGTACGGCATTGGCGTAATTGCTGGTGCATGTCTTTGACAAACTCCATCATTTGGTCCGGCGAGTATAGAGTGTCATCATCTGACGGAAGAGCGACGAGGTTAGAATCGGGTTTTTCTCCAGCCTGGTGGAGCGGTGAGTTGGACTGGATGGGCAGCGGCGGCTGTTGCAAATCGGTGTTGTACAGTGGAAGGTTGCGGCACATTTTCCTTGCGTTGATTCAACGGAAGTGGAGGTAAGTTTGGAACATTGGTACAAAGCAGCGGAAAATGTTCCATAGTAGTTGGAGGGGGTAGTCGTTGTTTACGATGATTCCTGTTAGAAGCCTGTTTGCGTATTTCAATGAATTCGGTTCGCTTGGGGCATGCTCGATCGTTGCCTTCATGGTTAGCACCACAATTTGCCCACTTGGGTTCCGGATTCTCTTCTATTTGATTGCACTTTTCAGTCAGGTGATGTTCAGCACATTTACTGCACCGCGCTTGCATATAACAGTTTCTTGTCCCATGACCAAATGCCAAACATTTGCCACACTGTGTCACGTCACGTTTTTTCGGCCGATAGCGCTCCCATTCAACAATTACCGTCAAACGGGGCATCATGCAACAGCGGGGTTGGATGCAACATTTAGATAACACCACACTGATTCAATTTTTAATTTAATGTAATGAGATAAAGATATCATTTAATGATTACAACATGATGATGACATAATTTCTAGCATCCTGAGATAGTTTTTTAAAGTTTTTGATTTTCATATAAAATTTAAAAAATCGAACAATAAATGTACAATTTTTAACATTTTTCGATGCCGTAAAAAACTATACCCAGTATGAAGGATTGGCTTGATAATATCACCTACAAACTTTATACTGGTTTCCTCATCCTATACCAACACTATTGATGTAAAAATAATTTTCGAAAAATCACTCAATTTTTTTAAATTAATATTTTTATAATTCAGTTACCAGTGTGGGGTAAAATGCAACAAAATGCAAATCAAAAAAACACTTTGTAAATCTCATATCCAAACGCTGGAATATGATTGTTTTGCATAACGCGTTTGTCAACACTGAAATTTCTTTCATCCAAAATTTTTTTTTATGATTTCGGCTTTTTCAATTTTTAGTACTATTGTTTTACCCCTAAATGTATGCAGCACCCTAATTTTCAGAAAAAAATGTGAAAATATGTTTTCACAAAACAAAAAATCACTGCAAATGGTGTTTTCATACGTAATGATCTTGAATTCATCGAAAATTTATCAAAAACTATACATTTTCATACCTTTTCATAAGATTTCTAATCAAAAACATAGTTTGTTGCAAGTTACCCCATTTTCTAAGGAGGATGAAAATCGCATGTTTTTAGAAAATTAAAAATAACTGAGGAAACCAATAATTTTTCTGACTACGCCAATTTGATGTCCCGTCAACCTTGAAACTTTTAATGCATAAAAGGTATGATTAACTGTGAACATAAAGTTTTTAGAAGCCAATGAAATTGAAAATTGTTGCATGTTGCCCCAGTTGACGGTATGTTGAAAAGAGCCCTAACCTTTCGGAGGTTCTCTAAAGACACAGACCCTTTCTCAAGGTGAACCAAAAAGAGTGTGTCCCGGTAGTTTCCAGTCTCTTTCCGCCCGATAGGGAAAACATTAATCGGTTTGAGTTTAGAAGCTTTCAGCTCCGACATGATGTCCACCGGGCTAAATTCCGGAAGACCACGTAAAATTACTTTCATCGGCTTATTTCCAGGAGAATCATGAGTATAAAACTCTAGATTTTTGTCTTGCAGGAACTGTTTGGTTTCTTGGTAATCCGACTCGGAGGAGCAAATTATCTTTGTCCCAATACTGCAGAGCTTAAAGAGAGGGAAAATTTGCTTCGCCGTGAGCTCGTTCCTGAGGGCACTTATTTCTTTGGAAGTCGAAAATAATGGGGGCACTTTCGATTTCTTTTGCACATCTTGAACTGGAAGTGCAGCAAAACTGTTGTTTGCCAGTAACCTGGCATGATGATCCGACGCACACAGGGGTAAATGAGCAAAAAAGGTGATCATAATTATTTGCGGCCAAACGGTACACGTTAGACATTTGATGTCTTCGAGACATTTTATGTAAATTTAATGATCTTTCATATTTCATTAAGTAAAATGTAATTAACTTACTAAGGAGGGAGATAAAAAAATTATTTATTGAAATGCTTAGTTTTGAAGCTAGATATATTCGGTAAAGTTGTAGATCATGAAATTTTAAGAAACTTTGTCGAAGACATCATCATAATTGCATTTGAAACAAAAAAGTTACAAGCATTTTAAAAATTATTAAGTACTTTTCAGTTTTTATTAAATAACTTTTTTAGTGTATGATTTGGAAACTTAATATATCAGAACAAATTGTTTGAATTGCAAAACCACACAACTTTGTTGAACATTTTAATAGGAAAAATCGTCTTCCAAATGAGATAAAACAATTAATATGGTGAAAATTGCCTTTTTTCGGACAGTTAAAACATGAAGAGTTCGGACGAGTTCGTATGATTTTATGAATGGATTTTGTTATTCAAGTTATAATTTTCAGAATCATGTTTGAATTAAGGAACGGTTTTTAGCGGAAGTTTTACAAACTTCCTATTAATAATAGGTTTTTTCCCCAAAAACAATCGTAAAATCTTCTATTAAAATCCATCAAAACGAATCGAAATGACCTAAGCAACCAATCTAGTATCAATACTAATAACGTTTTCGTTTATACGTGGCATGCCTCGAGTTGTGCCCTCCTTGCTGTTTTCGTGTTTGTTCATTAATTTAGGAGTCCACCAGTTTTTTAAAATGCTTGTAACTTTTTTGTTTCAAATGCAATTTTGATGATGTCTTCGACAAAGTTTCTTAAAATTACATGATCTACAACTTTATTGAATATATCAAGCTTCAAAACTATATATTTCAATTAATAATTTTTTTATCTCCCTCCTTAGTAAGTTAATTACATTTTACTTAATGAAATATGAAAGATCATTAAATTTACATAAAATGTCTCGAAGACATCAAATGTCTAACGTGTACCGTTTGGCCGCAAATAATTATGATCACCTTTTTTGCTCATTTACCCCTGTGTGCGACGGTGCATCTTCTTCACACCTTGGTCGCATAGAACAACAGGCTTGTTGATTAGTGGCAGATGTTCCCGCTTTTTTGTTGCGCGTCATAGCAACAGCACTTGGTAACGGTGTGTTAGCAGCAATCCTCTTTATGCCAGCAGGTGACCAAGCGCCGGAGATAACGCACGAGCTGGATACGCAATCGCGAGAAAAAATCACACTACTTTTAAAAACTTTACGATTAGAATATCACGATCCGAACTGTCTGACGGTTGGATACAGAATGAGGAGTTGACGTACTTCGATCCATCCAAGTATCATTATATAGATCAATGCAAAGTCAACCTATCTACCCAGCCAACAATTTGGTAGGTATATCAAAAGATATACGTACGTCTATGTCAACACAAATCATCGTACATGACGTTAGAAAAAAGCATATACCTACCAAAAGTGGAGGCAATATACGTACATGTTTTAGTTATTTTCTGGTTTACGACATCGACAACATATGTGATGTCATTTACGATGTTAGAAATACTTTGGTACTTTATGTCGCATTGGCGTCGTTTTGTACGTTACATTAAAGGATTCGATTCATGCGCATTTACGATGATGGGAGGATTGACAGTTCCATCCACACTTTATGCGATGTGTGTTTTACCCTTTTACGACTTGAAGCGATATGATGATAAATTGGCGATTTAAGTCACCCTTAATGCGAGGTGTGTTGAACTCTTGTACGACTTGAAGCAATCTGACGATGAATTGGCGATCTAAGTCACCCTTTATGCGAGGTGTGCCGAACTTTTGTACGACTTGAAGCAATCTGTCGATGGATTGGCGATTTAAGTCAGCTTTTATGCGAGGTGTTTTGTACTCTTGTATGACTCGAAGCAATCTGACGATGGAATGTCGATTTATGTCACCCTTTATGCGAGATGTGTTGCAGTCTTATACGATGTTCAGAGATTTTAACATCGATTGACAACTTAAGTCACATTTTATAAGATGTGTGTTGTAAGCTTGTACGATATGATGCAATTTGACATTTGATGGACTCTTTAAACGATATTTTATGTGAGTTGGGTTGTACTCATGTACGATTTGTATCATAAAAACGATTTTGCGGACCATTTTACGTAGCATGTTATGTGTAATATTGTGATTGAAATACGACGCTAGGAAGAAATAAAATTAATTGATGATTTTAACTGATTTTTATTATAACTAACATTGAAATGCACTACATATATTTTAGTAAAGTCTGCTTCATTTAATATTGGAACAAATTCTTTTGCTCATTGTGGCGCTCCTAGTGGACGGATTTGGAAACTTTTTTCACCCACGTGTCGGGAAATTCATTACCTTTCACCATGTATTTATGTCATAACACCAAACGATAGCATTTTGTAAACAACCGCCATGGAAGCCGAACGGAGAGATCAAATTGTGCACAGTTTTCTTGAAAATCCATTGTTGCTGCATTGTTGCTAAACAGCTTAAAATGCCCAGAAATACCGTATGGCGTGTTATCAAGCAGTACAAGGAAACATTGACGACGGCTCGGAAGCCGCATTCGAAGCGTCGGAGTGGAACTGTCGACCGGAAACTGCGTGGGAAAGTCATCAAGGCCGTCAAGAGGAATCCCAATCTTTCAGACCGCGATTTGGCCGATAAGTTCCAGGCCGCTCACAGTACGGTGCGACGAATTCGTCTCCGAGAAGGAATAAGGTCATTCCGAGCCAGCAAACAGCCAAATCGGACGCTGAAGCAGAACAATGTGGCCAGAATCCGTGCTCGAAAGCTGTACGACCAAGTGCTGACCAAGTTCGAAGGATGTATTCTGATGGACGATGAGACCTACGTGAAGGCGGACTTTGGGCAAATCCCAGGTCAAAAATTTTGTTTGGCGACGGCTCGGGGGGATGTACCTGCAAAATTTAAGTTCGTGTTTGCGGATAAATTCGCCCGCAAGTACATGATTTGGCAGGGGATATGCAGTTGTGGACAGAAAACCAAAGTCTTTCTCACTGACAAGACAATGACATCAGAAGTCTACAAAAAAGAGTGCCTACAGAAACGGATTCTGCCGTTTATTCGTGCCCACGACCGTCCAGTAATGTTTTGGCCGGACCTCGCAAGCTGCCATTACTGCAAAACGATTATGGAATGGTACGCAACGAACGGGGTCAGCGTAATACCGAAGGACCTCAACCCCCCAAACTGCCCCCAGTTCCGGCCGATAGAGAAATACTGGGCAATCACGAAGCGGAGGCTTAAGGCAAAGGGAAAACTTGTTAGGAACATGACTCAAATGAAGAACCGGTGGAATCAAATCGCCAAAACGGTGGACGAAAAGGGTGTGCGCCGCCTAATGTGCCGTATTACGGGAAAAGTACGAGAATTTCTTCGAAACAGCAATGAATAATTTTTTTAATTTTTTTTTATGAAAGAGTAAAGAAAATGCTACATTTGTATGAAAAACAAATTATGAATTCGTTAATAAATGACTGAACTACACGCAATTGTTTGTGTTCCAATATTAAATGAAGCAGACTTTAGGTACCGCAACCGGGCATTGTCCCGCTCGCTACTTTCCTAACTGCCCCCGCCTCCATGCCTCCCTTAGGATCTTTGACGCCTCTTTCTTCCGGGAAATTGCCGGGCCACAATTCTGTCCGTGAACATTCCTTGATACTCGTAGTCACATGCAAATCGCCGGGTAATTATCCGGTGGGTTTTTTTTAGTTTAGGGGAGAGTAATCCTGTTATTTTTGAAAGGAAAATGTTAGTGAGGTTTCTGTCCAACGTCGTTTTTCCAAAACCTACCTTTATTATTTTATTTCATCCGTATGCTTGTTTGCTTTAGTCGTCAACTTTCACAAAATTAAAATGCTGATACAAAATTGCAAGCACGATCGCAAAATTGCACATCCACTGAACACGATCTATCACGATGAAGTTTTAATATCATGATGAGATGTGGGCGAACGCTAAGTATCTGTTAATACGAATCTGATTTGATCGCATTAAATATATTTATATCGTGGGTAAAGTGACCGATTATACGATTATAATTAAACTTGTTAAAATATTTGTAGGTATATCGGAAAGACACGGTGTTAATTTGCCTACTAATGTGACATTCTAGTAAACATACAACGTGATACGAAAGACGATGCTTACGTAGTATTCTTTACGAATTTATTCGAAGTTATTTACGATTTCGATTCGAAAGTAATTTGTGTACCAATAAAATGCTTCTTAAGAAATCTTATGTGATCGTTATAAGATTTCATTTGACATCGGTGGAACTAAATACGACTTCATCCAACATATCGTAACTAAGTCGTATTTCATTGGGATGTTGCATCTTCTACGATGAATAAACGATATGATCGAATTGTAAGTGTACATATTTACGATTCCGATTTGAATGGCATCTATATACGAGTTCGACGATGATTTCTTTTACGATTTCATGTTGGCTGGGTAGGCCTATTATCTCGGTGAACCGAGGAACAGAAAATACGATAGCCAGGCAGTTGTACTGCGAATAATAGATGTATCAAAATGCACCAAAATGTATTCAACGGCATAAACATTGAAGAAGCCGAATGATAGCTTCACCTGCTGCAAAAATCAACATTCCAAGATACCCCGCGATAGTTGTTGATCCAACTCTTATCAACTAACGCTTCTCGCGAACAAAACCATATTAACGGCTAGATAAACTAAATTTTAGACAGTCCACTAGCAGCAGCGGTCCCGTTAAAACCATCAGAAAGGTCCAGAAATTTTGAGTAGGCTTGAACGTGTTTGTAAACCAGTTAGTTTACAAACCTGTGATCATTTTAAGTTAGCAAACATGGGTGACAACCCTGAAGCCCAACACAAAGCATTCTTGTTGAATGTTTGTGCACAAATTGAGAATGTTAGCCAAAGGTTGGAAATTCCTCGGGAAGGAAACGGTTTTAATCCTAAATCCAGCCACCAGCTTTTGAACTTTTTAAGTGAGATCTTCCTAATCTTCTCGAATCTTCCTAATTGTTCAATATCTGAACGATCTGCACTGCTGCATTATCTAGCCGAAAAAGTCAACAACCGTACGTTCAGCATCATTCCACTGATTTTCGTGACTCACGTACGCTGTGAAAGAACTTTTCTGATGAAATACGTTAACGCAGAAGGACTTTTGCAATATTTAGATACGAAAGGGAGACTGTATCCGTCAATGACCAATTTCTTGCAGAACAACAAATTCGGCCAAGGAACGTTGTGCTTCCTCCAGCACGAAATATTACCCCTTGGGGGAAGAGATCAGGATGTTCAGATGACGTTCTTCCGGAACGGGATTAAGCAACGTCTTGGCAGTATTCTTGACTTTGTTTTTGCTGTTGTAAACATAATCTCCTGTGGATTTGCGGTGTGTTTGCTGTTCATGGAACATCCGGCATTCCATATATTAACTCGCTCGGTAATTGCTGTCAGTTGTCTTTATTTCGTTGCCAGGGGAGTTTCGAATCGCAGGGATCTTATGAAACATGAAGGATTCGACAAGGTAAATAATTTAAGGTGCACCGGGGCAAGTGCAAACGATTTACTTTTCTCTAAGTCAAAATTATGCATTCAAGGTTTCCCGGATTTTCAAGGAAAAAAATTGATAAAAGTCCGGAAGGGTCCGGTTGCCTGGATATCGAACAAATTTGAGCAAAATTCAAAACAAAAACTCAAATTAGGTATCATAATTTATGGTTTTTGCGTCAAACAACAAATTTATCAGAATTCAATTCATCGTACGATAGGAAATAATTTGTTATGTGTTTCTCTTTATGTGATAATTATATGCAATTCCGGGATTTTTACCGTATTTGCCGGGATATTGCCCGGCTTTTGAGTTGAAAATTTTGGAATTCGGTGCCAGGATTTTGCCGGGTTTTTATTATAAATGCTCGAATCATCTCGGCCAGGATACGTTTTGGAAAAAAAAATATTGGAATATTAGTTCCAATATATCAATTATTTCCTTTATAAAGAATGTTTAAAACATCCCGGATTTTTGTATATTTTTTAGGAACATCTTCTGATTATCGACAGCGTCCTCGCCATCATATGCTCGGTTGCGGTATTGTTTGCCTTCATGCCGCCAACACTATGGGTTTCGAGCGTAGTGCAATTCATAAGTCGCATTTCCTTTGGATTGTGTTTCTGCACGGTATTGCTATGGTCGCTCCAAAGAAAAATGTAAGACAGCTGTTCTTCAATACAATTTCTATGTTTCGTGTTCACCTCTAGCATATGCCTTAGCTCCGTTTTTTTTTGCAAAGCAAGTAGGAACAGATTTTATTATTTACGAAAACAGAAGAAAATATAGTAAAACCCGATTTAATACACTTGACAGTGGATTTTAGCCTGTAAATTGTATACATATACAAATGATATCAAATAATAAACAAATGAAAGATTTATGAATTCTGAATTATCATTAAAAAATTTCGAACGCAGTAAATCCAAAATAAATTTAACAAATAAATGACATTGACAAACATTTTGTGTCATTTTGTGTTGTTTTTGTCACTCGTGACATTTTTGACATTTTTGACATTTTTGTCATTTTTTTCATTTTTGTCATTTTTGTCAATTTTGTCATTTTTGTCATTTTTGTCATTTTTGTCATTTTTGTCATTTTTGTCATTTTTGTCATTTTTGTCATATTTGTCATATTTGTCATTTTTGTCATTTTTGTCATTTTTGTCATTTTTGTCATTTTTGTCATTTTTGTCATTTTTGTCATTTTTGTCATTTTTGTCATTTTTGTCATTTTTGTCATTTTTGTCATTTTTGTCATTTTTGTCATTTTTGTCATTTTTGTCATTTTTGTCATTTTTGTCATTTTTGTCATTTTTGTCATTTTTGTCATTTTTGTCATTTTTGTCATTTTTGTCATTTTTGTCATTTTTGTCATTTTTGTCATTTTTGTCATTTTTGTCATTTTTGTCATTTTTGTCATTTTTGTCATTTTTGTCATTTTTGTCATTTTTGTCATTTTTGTCATTTTTGTCATTTTTGTCATTTTTGTCATTTTTGTCATTTTTGTCATTTTTGTCATTTTTGTCATTTTTGTCATTTTTGTCATTTTTGTCATTTTTGTCATTTTTGTCATTTTTGTCATTTTTGTCATTTTTGTCATTTTTGTCATTTTTGTCACTTTTGTCATTTTTGTCATTTTTTTTTTTCATTTTTTTCAATTTTGTCATGATGATGAATCAGGATAATGGCTTTAATAAGTATTGCAAAATTACTCATTCATATGTCGGTCGGGTTATTTGTTTAGAGTATTTTTTCGTGTTGGTCACTCTTGTTCACTTCTATCTCACTCCTACTTGATTAACTTTACGCCATTCGGAAGCTATCATGCCTCACTTATCTTAATATTTACATTGTTGCAGCGCTTTCTGTCTTCAAGTTGATGTCGCAAGAGAACGCAAGATAGAACGCAAGATAGGCATTTGCATTACCGTCAAACGGGGCATCATGCAACAGCAGCGTTAGATCCAACATTTGTACACCCCAACGCTTATTCAATTTTGATTTTATTATTAAAGTCTGCTTCATTTAATATTGGAACACAAACAATTGCGTGTAGTTCAGTCATTTATTAACGAATTCATAATTTGTTTTTCATACAAATGTAGCATTTTCTTTACTCTTTCATAAAAAAAAATTAGAAAAATTATTCATTGCTGTTTCGAAGAAATTCTCGTACTTTTCCCATAATACGGCACATTAGGCGGCGCACACCCTTTTCGTCCACCGTTTTAGCGATTTGATTCCACCAGTTCTTCAGTTGAGTCATGTTCCTAACAAGTTTTCCCTTTGCCTTAAGCCTCCGCTTCGTGATTGCCCAGTATTTCTCTATCGGCCGGAACTGGGGGCAGTTTGGGGGGTTGAGGTCATTCGGTATTACGCTGACCCCGTTCGTTGCGTACCATTCCATAATCGTTTTGCAGTAATGGCAGCTTGCGAGGTCCGGCCAAAACATTACTGGACGGTCGTGGGCACGAATAAACGGCAGAATCCGTTTCTGTAGGCACTCTTTTTTGTAGACTTCTGACGTCATTGTCTTGTCAGTGAGAAAGACTTTGGTTTTCTGTCCACAACTGCATATCCCCTGCCAAATCATGTACTTGCGGGCGAATTTATCCGCAAACACGAACTTAAATTTTGCAGGTACATCCCCCCGAGCCGTCGCCAAATAAAATTTTTGACCTGGGATTTGCCAAAAGTCCGCCTTCACGTAGGTCTCATCGTCCATCAGAATACATCCGTCGAACTTGGTCAGCACTTGGTCGTACAGCTTTCGAGCACGGATTCTGGCCACATTGTTCTGCTTCAGCGTCCGATTTGGCTGTTTGCTGGCTCGGAATGACCTTATTCCTTCCCGGAGACAAATTCGTCGCACCGTACTGTGAGCGGCCTGGAACTTACTGGCCAAATCGCGGTCTGAAAGATTGGGATTCCTCTTGACG
The DNA here is from genome assembly GCF_029784155.1 of Uranotaenia lowii. Taxonomy (NCBI): domain Eukaryota; kingdom Metazoa; phylum Arthropoda; class Insecta; order Diptera; family Culicidae; genus Uranotaenia; species Uranotaenia lowii. The sequence continues at coordinate 194,530,047 of NC_073691.1, read as the reverse complement.
GCCTTGATGACTTTCCCACGCAGTTTCCGGTCGACAGTTCCACTCCGACGCTTCGAATGCGGCTTCCGAGCCGTCGTCAATGTTTCCTTGTACTGCTTGATAACACGCCATACGGTATTTCTGGGCATTTTAAGCTGTTTAGCTAGCTTCGATGCCGACAACAATGGATTTTCAAGAAAACTGTGCACAATTTGATCTCTCCGTTCGGCTTCCATGGCGGTTGTTTACAAAATGCTATCGTTTGGTGTTATGACATAAATACATGGTGAAAGGTAATGAATTTCCCGACACGTGGGTGAAAAAAGTTTCAAAACCGTCCACTAGGAGCGCCACAATGAGCAAAAGAATTTGTTCCAATATTAAATGAAGCAGACTTTATGTGGTAAAGCTATTATTCAATGTATTTAAAATGATGATGACATAGTTTCTCACATCGTGAGATAGATTTTTATAGTTTTTGATTCTAATAGAAAATATAAAATACTAGCTGACCCGGTAAACTTCGTTTTACCTTCTAAAGTATTAATCGTAATAAATGTTTAGTTTCATCTACACGTCCTTAACTGCATTGTGCTCGCCAATAGATTCTTATGGAAATCGTAACAAATAAAGTTTAATTTGTATTGGGACCCCCTATCATCAAAAGTGAGATCCTTGAAACTATTATACAAACCATCTCTGACCCAAAAAACCCTCGGATACCAAATTTCACTTCATTCCGACCGACCATTCATACGTGATGTTATTACAAAGAAAACGCCTCCATTTTTATATATAAGATGTGAAGAAGAGATAACTTTGTATGGGGACCCCCCTTTCATAAAAAGTGAGATTCTTGAAAGTATTATACAAACCATCTCTGACCCAAAAAACCCTCGGATACCAAATTTCACTTCATTCCGACCGACCATTCATACGTGATGTTATCACAAAGAAAACGCCTCCATTTTTATATATAAGATCAGGCAATATGTACAATTTTTTCACATTTTTCGATGCTGTAAAAAACTTAATTTGCTTAATGATATCACCTACAAACTGTGTATTGCATTGATTATCCTATACCAACACTGCTGGTGTAAACATATTTTTCGGACAATCAAAAACTTTTTTTCAAATAAATATTTTTATAATTCAGATACCAGTCTGGGCTAAAATGCATTAAAATCCAAATCCAAAGATTCTGTGACGGGGAGTAACGGAACCGTCACCGACGAACCAAAGGCAGTGTAGCAGCTATTGACATTCGATCAAGAACTGTCAATCCAAAAAACAATTTTAACACGTGGCTTGATTGGCTATTACTTTTTCGGCATTTTTCATACAAGTTGTTAGAACCGCGTTGGATTCGATTGGAATCATAGAATTAAGTTTCTTTCAAAATCAGTTTAGCATTCAAGTTTTACTATTGCTTTTAACCAATTCGTAAGTAACAAAAAGGTTTACAAATACTCGAAGTGAACTTAGCATTCTCTATTATTTTGATAGGTTAAGATTGATTCGACCAAGGGCTAGATCTAGAATTAGCGTTCAAGTTTGCTATAGCTCTTAACCAATTTGTAAGTAACAAAAGGGTTTACAATACTCGAGGTGAACTAAGTATTCTTTATTATCTTGATAGGTTGGGATTGATTTGACCAAGTGCTTTAGTGAGAGTCGATAAAGTTGTTAAACCCTTTGCCTAAACACTTAATCGCTGTAAGTAACGACTCAATTATTTCAACATAGCCATTTACAGGTAATAAGCACGTAAATTTATGTTCGCGACCAAGGGTCAAAATACGATAACAGTGCCGACTAAAAATTGTAAGTTTTCATTAACGGCAGCTGGCATACAAATATAAACCTAACCTCATTGTTTGTTTTAGCTTAAAGCACCGTCCTAATAAAAGACTGCTAAAGAACCGGTACTTGTGTTTTTTGACCGCTCGATCCGCGAACAGATTCACACAAATATCACACGACGTATTACAGGACACGACACTTAACGTTTTTACTAACGGAAAAAGGAATTAAATTTACCTTTTTTGTCGACCGGTTTCGGGCTCGATGTTGCCCATCTACAGGACGATGTCCGACTGACTAGATGAAGTAAAAACACTAATACATGTTTGTGCAAACTTAGCTTCGTATTCTACTGGCTGAACGGGCGACTCGTGTCCTGCCGCAATGAATGTCGTTAGCTGACTGATGACACATCTACTTGTATGAATAGACAAGAGCTCAAGGAGAGAGAGATGGGATCTACGCGGGAAGATCCATCGGCCGATAGAGCTATGGGTGATAGTGTGTGTAGCAAAGTCAATCATCGGCTACACATCTCCCCCTTACACCAAACAGAAAAAACAAACAATTTTTTTTTTGGTTGATGACAGTTCTATTGTTGTTGTTATTGTTTGATGACAGTTCTATTAAACGCTCTTTTTCTAATTGGCCTTTCTTCTCGAGGTGCTATATAACTTCAAATTCTCATCTACCCTAGAAAGCAAAACAGTATATGCTGATATTTATCTTGTGCCGTTTCGGTACTCGGATTTTCGAATCGACAAATTCCCTGCTGTTCTTGTTTGTAGTTTAACGACAAGTTAAACAAATTGACCATCTTCTTCATGATTTCAATAATTGATCAATTTCTGTTGGATCATGTTTCATGTAGATCGTATTTTTGAAATCACAAGTCTCTCGAATTGCTTCCAGAATATTACGGTCAATTCCGGCCTAACATATTAAGCGTCTTTGGACTTCTCATTCCAACTTACTAATATAAGTAAGTATCATCATTTCTGTTGAACATCTCGTCACTATTTCCTTCTTGTTGGACCTCCTATCTATCCATTTCTATGTTGAAAATCTTTCGTCTCAACTTTTTCTGTTGGATTTCCCGCTTCAACATTTGCTAAGTTCTAGACCTTCTGTCTCGAATTGAAACAGATTCGATTCTCTGATAACATTCAAATATCGTAGTATTTTTAAGTCTCTTGGCATACGTGAATTTTCTTACATTCTTGATTCAGCCATTCTTCTAGACCACGTCCCACGGGTGTCTGACTCTAAAAAAATCGCTTTCAATATCAGACTCCTTTAACGCATAAACTATTGCATATGTCGTCTGTCCTCCCGATCCAACGGAAATTCGTAAAGTGAACCTTCAGAACACTGTTAATGTTGGTCCTCCCGATCCAACGAAAATCGTAAAGTGAACCTTCAGAACACTCTTCATGTTGGTCCTCCCGATACAACGAAATTCGTAAAGTGAACCTTCAGAACACTGTTAATGTTGGTCCTCCCGATCCAACGAAAATCGTAAAGTGAACCTTCAGAACACTCTTCATGTTGGTCCTCCCGATCCAACGAAAATCGTAAAGTGAACCTTCAGAACACTCTTCTTGTTGGTCCTTCCGATCCAACGAAAATCGTAAAGTGAACCTTCAGAACACTCTTCATGTTGGTCCTCCCGATCCAACAAAATTCGGAAAGTGAACCTTCAGAACACTCTTCATGTTGGTCCTCCCGATCCAACGAAAATCGTAAAGTGAACCTTCAGAACACTCTTCATGTTGGTCCTCCCGATCCAACGAAATTCGTAAAGTGAACCTTCAGAACACTCTTCATGTTGGTCCTCCCGATCCAACGAAAATCGTAAAGTGAACCTTCAGAACACTCTCCATGTTGGTCCTCCTGATCCAACGAAATTCGGAAAGTGAACCTTCAGAACACTCTTCATGTTGGTCCTCCCGATCAAACGAAAATCGGAAAGTGAACCTTCAGAACACTCTTCATGTTGGACCTCCCGATCCAACGAAATTCGAATACTCATAAACTGAACTCTAATCACAAACAAACTTCAGTTGGAACTCCCATCGCAATTGGAACTTAAGCCTTTTGTGATACTGACAAATAATAAAAGATACATTCGAGCCTAAAAGCTCAGACTCTAACCAGAAATTAAAAGATAAGTTCAACGAAAGTACGAATATTACTTTGAAGAGTGATATTTAGCTCGCAGAGTTATTAAATTATTCCCATTTGCTTTGGTATTAGTTGGAAGATTCTGCGCAGACGAAAAAAATCCTGTTCTCAGCTCTGTCTCAATAAATCATCTTAATTTCGGTTTTGATTACCCATTCAATCGCAGAGCACTATTAAGGGGTTTTTTTTATTTTTAAAGTCATTTAAATTTTTTTTAATCGAAAAATTTCATCAAACGATCATAAACTTATCATAAATTCACTTTACTATCAGGTTTTTTCAGCTGTCCAAACTTTAAAATGTAATTTACATTTAAAACTACATTAGCTTCGTAATCAGTAAAACAACTGTCTTCACTTGCCTCGATGTACCTTATTCGAAATTCTCGTACTTCAAAATAAAACAAACAAAGCATATAAGATTAAATTTTTCTTACCTTCCCTTCAATGTACACATTTCAAACAAACATGTTGAAATCGCGCATCTCTATATTAACAAATACATATGTATTGCGAATCTGGTAGAAGGATTTCACTACGTTTGCAATGAAAATATCAAGAGCATAAGAACGTTAGCATGCGATGAATTTAGCGAAGCTTACGGCAATGAGAGGAAATGATTAAATCTGCGAATTTGATGGTCATGTTCAGCGGTGTTTAAACTCGCCTCGGAAAGAATCATTCGGCTGATTTTTTCCGAGTTTAACTTGTTGTGTGCAGATTGATTTTATCTTCGTTCCAATCATGACGTGATTGCACACAAAACAAAGAGAACAGTTCCGAGTTGATGTTTTCCCCTCCTCGCAGGAATAAAATCACACCAATGAAACAACAGAACGAAGCTTACCGTACACGAATGCTCACGAGCGATCGTTGCCCGACGGACCGAGTTAACATTCCTCGCACCCTTCTCTCGCTCGTTTCCCGTTCCCTTGTATCTATCACTTTTAGCCACGCCCCCATGCGTTGTCCGATTGATGTGTTCGGCTGCCAAACGAAAACGATTTTTTCTTTAATTCGCTGAACTGTTCGTTTGCTTCGCTGATGTTTCTCCCCCGATTGCTGTTTACTCCTGCCGAGTTTACCCGAAGCTTACTTCCTGATGCTTTCCGAGTTGAACTTTAGATAGCATCATTGCAGATCAGCGGTGTTTAAACTCGCCTCGGAAAGAATCATTCGGCTGATTTTTTCCGAGTTTAACTTGTTGTGTGCAGATTGATTTTATCTTCGTTCCAATCATGACGTGATTGCACACAAAACAAAGAGAACAGTTCCGAGTTGATGTTTTCCCCTCCTCGCAGGAATAAAATCACACCAATGAAACAACAGAACGAAGCTTACCGTACACGAATGCTCACGAGCGATCGTTGCCCGACGGACCGAGTTAACATTCCTCGCACCCTTCTCTCGCTCGTTTCCCGTTCCCTTGTATCTATCACTTTTAGCCACGCCCCCATGCGTTGTCCGATTGATGTGTTCGGCTGCCAAACGAAAACGATTTTTTCTTTAATTCGCTGAACTGTTCGTTTGCTTCGCTGATGTTTCTCCCCCGATTGCTGTTTACTCCTGCCGAGTTTACCCGAAGCTTACTTCCTGATGCTTTCCGAGTTGAACTTTAGATAGCATCATTGCAGATTGAGTTTAACGAAATAAAATCGTTCTGCAAAGAAGGGCAAAGTGCGAGTATGTAGACTCGCGATTTTAACATCTCTGTTGCAGATTGAGTTTAACGAAATAAAATCGTTCTGCAAAGAAGGGCAAAGTGCGAGTATGTAGACTCGCGATTTTAACATCTCTGGTCATGTTCGCCAGCCAAACACATTTCTCGGAGAACGCAAAGAAAACGGAGGGACAAAAAAAACGAGCGAGAGGGTGGCGTGAGGTAATGTTCGCTCAGTTTCTCAATCGAGTTAGCTTGTATGCGTATGCAAAGGTTCTTGCATAATACCTGGCACTGACCAGAAGAATGAGTGCTAGTGAGAAAAAAATTCCGGTATGTGTGAAATCTATTATCAGACTGTGACTACGAACCGAACCACCATTTGAAACTACAAGCAAACGAGCTGTTAATCAAACAGTTGACCTTTTCGTTTGAAAAAAGTCTTTTTAAAATCAGACATCCAGCTGCCTAATTTCAACAATCTGATAAAACAAAATGCGCCTGCCACATCAATAAGATCTCCAGCTTCTTTCAAATTTTATTAAAAATCAAAACTTACCACTTCAACCGGGGCACCAAATCACACACACTATGTTTCACAACTCGCTCATAATACACAAAAGAAAAAAAAAATCAGCCCCCCGTTCAGCCTCACTTAAAAAAAATTCTCCTGGCGGGATTCGCCATTGTGCAAACTTAGCTTCGTATTCTACTGGCTGAACGGGCGACTCGTGTCCTGCCGCAATGAATGTCGTTAGCTGACTGATGACACATCTACTTGTATGAATAGACAAGAGCTCAAGGAGAGAGAGATGGGATCTACGCGGGAAGATCCATCGGCCGATAGAGCTATGGGTGATAGTGTGTGTAGCAAAGTCAATCATCGGCTACACAATGTTCATCACCACATCGGAAAGGCCACTTATGAACGAGGGTGACGCTCCAATCATATCAACCTGCTCAAACCAAATTTTCAACAACCCGACCACCCTTCGATGAATACTATTGGATAGTATGAACATGTATTAGTGTTTTTCCTTCATCTAGTCAGTCGGACATCGTCCTGTAGATGGGCAACATCGAGCCCGAAACCGGTCGACAAAAAAAGGTAAATTTAATTCCTTTTTCCGTTAGTAAAAACGTTAAGTGTCGTGTCCTGTAATACGTCGTGTGTTATTTGTGTAGCATAAGTTTTTACATTTAGCACAGCCAGTAAAATGAGCCAAAGATTCACCTTTTTGGTAGCGATTCCATATGCTGGAATATGATTGTTTTGCATCACCCTTTTGTTAATTTCCAAATTTCATCCATCCAAACATTAATTTTTATGATTTTAGCTAGTAGGATTTTCGTTCCATTTTTACCCCTAAATGTATGCAGCACCCTTATCCTTTTATTAAATAAACATTTTTGACTGAAAAAATATATAATTTTATTCGATCAAAACCATAAATTACTACAATTGGTGCTTCATGAGTTATGACATTGTAAGTATAAAAATAACTGGCGGAACCAATAATTCTTCTGACTACGTCAATTTGATGTCCCACTAACCTTAAAACTTTCGATATATAAGCGGTAAGATTATCTGTGGACATTAAATTTTTGGAAGCCATTGAAGTTGAAAAGTGTAGCATGAAGCCCCAGTTGACGGTACATCATGAACATCAAATCCAAGACCATCTCAAACAACTTGTGAGGTAAAGAGTATGTCTTATAGACTGTTCCAGAAATTATAAGCAAACTGTCAAAATAATAAAAAAAAAATGTTTTATTAAATTTTAATTGGCACACTGTATTTTTATTTGTGTCCTACCCAACACTGTACTCTTATTTGAAAAAAAAAAATCTTTAATCATAAGCCAGACTTCGCACTTTTCCTCGAACATGACTCATAAGCTTCTGCACAGTTGCATTCCCTACAAACATTTTGGATGCTTAAAAACAGTGGTTTGCTGAACTAAAGCTATTCTACTAACTATTCTATATGACTTTGAAATGAAGAGTGGATTTTCTCACAAATTTTATTTTTGGTGCCCAAAATTGAAAAAAAAACATTTCTCTTACACTTTACAATAAATAAATCTTCGGTTGAGAGGCATTTTGGTCGCTGAGAGACATCAAATTTTCATCGCACCGCAGACTTCATGATTGGGTCTGCGTACTGCGGCATGCGACCAACATGCCGGAGGGAGGTTTAAAGTTCGGGGCAGTTGCAACAAGAAAAAAACATCACAAAAGGAGAAAAATGAGTGCAAAACATCGGACAGACATTGGTCTATTTTTTGTTTTTTTTTTCTGGTTGAACCGTCAATTGACGTTTAATGACGTTCACTGAATAACTTCTCCAATTCAAGATGTTTAAAATTTGTACCACAATATTTTTTCAGCGCTTCTTCAGCAATAAATTGTTTGTTGGATTACCCACCATTTTCATCACTTTTAGCCATTACTTTTTAAATTTTCCGATGTTATCAGCTGGTTTTATGTATTTTCGTAGCTTTGCTTTGCTCAAAGCCCAAAAAGTCTCGATTGACCGTGCCTCGGGGCAATTTGGCGGATTCATGGTTTTTGGCACAAAACAGACGTTTTGGTTTTTGTACCACCCTAGTGTTTTTTTTTATTAGTTGATCACCCAGGTGGTAAATCCTTTTTACGGATTGCATTCCAAGGCACGGCGAGCGACCGAATTCCCCCAGTATGCTACTCTGAGTCCATGGGTGCAATTGGACAACTCATGATACTATGTACCCCTACGCCATAAAGTCCACCTGGGGCCTCTGGCCATGATTCCCATCCGGACCTGCAACGAAGGCTATACCCGAGATGGGAGACCAAATCCGCGCTTAAGCGCTCATCGGCAACTCTAGTTCGAGTCAAACTCCAGCATATATACCCTGCCTCTTGTTACGATTCAAGACTAAGGACCTCTCTTCTAACGACTTGAGATCCGGCCTTTACTCGCAACTCGAGACTAGCTTGGTTCCCACGAAAATCATGCGCTCCGGCTCTGTTCGAGACCTCTGCAAGAGACCAATGACCTCTCCTCTAACGACTCGAGATCTTGGCTCCGCCTGGCTTGGCTCGAGGCCCTCTCCTCTTTGCCCGTCCGTGTGCCGAATCGAGAGCAGCTTATCCTGGACACGCGCCTGTCACAGCATACGTCCGGGGCTTTACGAAAAACTACATTCCTGGCGAAGAATTCATCCTACACCGACTCAGGTGACTCACCCGCCGACGACGTGAAGTCACTACCCGGGAATATACTCTTCCCCCTACGAGTTCGACTACGAAGAAGGTCATGTCTTATCCCCGCAGTCTCAGATAGTCCGCGGCGGTAGAGGTATCCTACACAACGATCGCGACGTACCTAAACAGCTCGGCATACGCAGAAGGTATTGTCTTATCTTTGTATGCTTTACTGCCAGGGTCGGACGCACACTACTCAGGTGCTCCCCGACGAAGGAGTCACCCTACACCGATCGCGGACTGATGCTGGTTCCAACTCCTCTGCAGGGCAGTCATGATCCGGGTGAGTTGTCAGTGTCATTCCAAACGAACAAATGACCTGTAAAATTCAGCCTGAGAAGAAAAATAAATTGCGAGTATTGTGCTCATTGTGTTTCCAAAACAGCGAAATGTTTGTAATTGTTTTTATCCCTATGCTCGATTACGGTAAGTAAATTCATTATAATTTCAATGTTTTTATGATCGCCAATTATTTTATTGATAATTGATAGGATTGATAATTGATAGGATTGATAATTGATAGGATTGATATTGATAGGATGTTTTGCAAACTACTGCCAAAAAGAGTTTGTCCTGCTGCTTGTCTATTTTGCTCAGGTCATCTTCTTCGAGAGTAAAGTCGGCAATCTGTGGAACGCAATCGTACACAGGGACTGCCGTACGTCGCCGCATAATTTTTCCTTTGCTGGAAGCAAAAAATACATCCTCCTGCAGAAAGTGAAACTGTTTTTCGTAAATATTTAGTTAGCTTCTTATGTTTCAACGATTTTTACTTACGCTGCACACTCGACAACTAGCTGTAACTTCGAAATGATCTGGGAATCCACATAACTTTTTCGTGCAATATTTAGCAAAACACTTCATTGTTTCGAAATAATTCTTATGCTTTCTCACTAAAACTAAATGCAATAAACCACTAAACCGACAATCAAAGTACAACGAAAAGTAAACAAAAGCATCATTTAACAAAAGTCTTTTAAGGCTTAAACTGAACCAGTGCTACCAGCTGTAAATTTCATTGTTTCCAAAGACATTTATTTTGTTTGGGATAGAATGTCGCCACTCTCCTTATAGGCACTCTAAGAAATGTGTGAACAAAAGGACGCAGCCAGTAGAATTTGAAATACTCAGAGCCCGGCTTCATTTTACTCAGACATCGCCTTTTGTATGAGGCAGCCATTTCTTGATCTAAAACGACTCAGTTTTACGAGTAGCGGCTACTCAGACGACACGAAAATTGGCACTCATCATATTCGAGTGCTTGAAGGTGAAAACTGAGTAGGGGGAAGTGTTCCTAAATGCGCATGTTGGGTAATATGCGCATACAGCCGATTGACGATATGGCTAGAGATTCATCATATCTAATCAGTCTAGTTTGAGGGTAATACGCTTTTAACACATGGCATGAAAAAATTAAATAGTTATATAAAGTCGAAAAAATTTAAAAATTCAAACAAGATTTTTGCCAGTTTTGTTATAATATATTGAACTTTAATTATTGTGCGTACAGACTCTGTGAACAAAAATTTTAATGATTTTTCTTTCTTATTCATCTGGAAATCGGAAATTCAACAAATTGCAGCTTTTGACAAAGTTGTAGATGATAAGATATTGGAATAAGAGACAGGTTCTGAATGCCCATATTAAGGCAGGTTAAATGCCTATATCAAGAAAAATAGATTAGTCTTATAATTTTTTTACTTTCTATCATTTAAACATTAAATCTACGCTCAAATCACGATCTTACAGCGAAAAAAGAAGAACTTCATACTGATCTGATAAAAATACGATATGAACAAAATTTTACCATGAAATATGGCCATATGGCTTACTTAACTATGTTTAATGCAAAAGAACTAATGATGTAAAAAATTGCACCAAAATTTCAGCTTTGACGTTCGCTTAACATCCGTTTCTACCATTTTCAATTGAATAATATCAAAATATTGCAAGTGTTAATGAAATAAAGCTAAAAACATAAATATGCGCATTTAGCCCGCCAGTTTCGGAAATCGGCTATTTTGACTTATTTTATTATAAAATTAATTTCACAAAAACTGTCAGAGATTTTAACAGAAAAATTGCTCTAACGTATATAAAACAGATGTCCGCTCATGTGTATATAGTTTTCAGACTGCTATCTTTTGGAATATGGGAGAAAATGAGTGCTTTCCTTAATATGCGCATATAGCCCGCCTCTCCCCTAAATGTTGATCAGTTTCTTCAAGGCCTTCCATCACTTGTCGCTTTTTTCTGCAATAAACATCGGAAACCCCAATTTCTAATGGTAAATATAAACTTTTAATAACAATTTATGAACAATCAGATAATTTTGATTTTATTGTAGGCCACGATAATGGAAAATACCCTCATATAGGAATCATTCTCGGATGTGCACCAGCAGCAGCGAGGCAAATCACAATGAGAAAAGCAACAACTGTGAAAATTTAGTAGAAGATTTCTGGAAAATATAATAGTATATTCAGGGCTGGTAGCGGTTTGACAATGAAAAAGTAGGGACTTTAGTGACCAAAATTTGAAAAAAAGTGACCAAATAGTGACTTTGAAGACCGAAAAAAGTGATCAAATAGTGACTATGTAGAACGAAAAAAGTAACTTTGAAGTACAAAAAATGTGACCAAAAGGCCCGTGCGAAGGACCCGTCCAGGGGGGACTGATAAACTAAATTTTGGAAACATATTAAAATAAATTTTTCAAATTTTCGATAAGTAGAAAGTAAGAAATAAATTAGTTTCAAAAGAATTTCTTAGCAAATTTGAAATTAAAAAAATCTGAATTCTAACATAAATGTCAAATCTTGTACAAAACTTACCATGAATAGATGTTAGGAAAATGATAATAATTGTTAATTTTTATTCATCTAAATTTGGAATTCTTTTCCTCATTTTCAACTGGAAGTTTAGTGAGAAATTCCGCTGTAATTTTTTAATTTAAACAAAAAAATATTTAATCACGATTTAAAATGGGAATTACCGATTACTGAATAAGAAATGAATTTTGAACAGAATTTATTCAATGTTCGATGGTTTAATTTAATTTGATAAAAAGAAGAATATATTTATGATTACAGTGAAAACCCGATTTTATCACACACCGATTTTGTCTGCCTCCGATTTTGTCTATCCCCGATTTTGTCTCATTTTTTCACCCGAATTTGTCATCATTTTTTATTGAACGCAAAAATACTTAATATCGCCTTTTTTCATTCCCGTTCAACATCTTGAGGTTGAAATCATTCTGAAGGGACAAAACTGATGGATGGTTACATCGATATTGAAAGTAAAGATGATTGATCAGGGACGTATCAAGATTTTTATGCAAAAAAGTCAAGTTTTAAACAGGTTTTTTGTTAATCAAAGTTATTGAATACAATTATAGCTAAATATAATGGTATAAAAGAACATATTCAAGTAATCTTAAAGCTGTGTTTTATTTGTATGAGCTTTCTTCAAAGCAATCTCTCTGATACGTTGCAAGAAGATGACATCATCTATAGAGAGATTTGAGAGGACTGAAGCATCAGCCCAATCAACTATGTTGTCCAACATACGAACAAGCCTCAACATCAATTAGGTTTCTTGAAATTTCACATGAATCATTTGGGGTAGATGCCGCTGATTCTGAGTCTGGTGCTACATCCGAAATTTTTAATGGCTGCAATGATTCGAGGGGCTCGTTGAATGCTGACTGATCATTCAGCGTCATGTTCAGAATTTCTTCATCCGTAAAAACTTTTCTTGCATATCTCTCCTCAGGGTCCTGTGGCAAAATAGTTTCATCGCGGTTGTTTACATCAATCAAATGGATCAAGGGAACACCATCTTCGTGAACGAGTTTGTTATTTAAAATAATTTCAATTTTCTGCCATGACTACTGCATTACTGTACGCTTTATTTCACTCCAAGCGTCGTGCATCCAGAAACATAAATCCCTCAACGTTATGCTCTTCAAGCTTTGACCGATATAGATTTCGCGTGCCATGACATGTAGCAACAGTTTTTGACGATATTTTAGTTTACAGTTTTGAATTATATTCTGGTCCATGGGTTGAATCACTGCAGTCACATTTGGAGGCATAAAAAAACAGTTATCATTTATCAAACCATCATCGCTTTTTAGCTCATCATTTATATTTGATGAGCTGAGCAATTATCCAGTATCAACACAGCTTTAGGAGGAATAGACATTTCGGCTGAAAATTTGCGTACTGCTGGTACGAAGTCCTAGAGGAACCAGTTTTGGAAAATCATTCGAGTCATCCAGGCATTTTTAGAGGCGAAATATGTGACAGGCACATCATTTTTTTTTTATTTATTTGAACGGAAGCTTTGAATCTTATCTTCAGTAAATTATAACCAAAAGATATAAAAAGGTCATTAAGATTTGAACCATTAAAGATTATTGCATTTGTCTGATAACACCGGTCGAAACAAGGTGTTTAAAGATGTGTAAAACCAATATTGTATGATGTTTTGATGTAAAAAAGACCTATAACTAGTAATATGTAACAAAAAAGAGTATCTACTACAAAACCTCTACACTGTTTTATTGGGATAATATACGGTTTTTGTAGTAATTTATTAGATTTTGACGGATTAAAATCATTTTTTCAAATCTCCCGATTTTATCACTCTCCCCGATTTATCACTCTAAAATTCATCATGAGGGTGATAAAATCGGGTTTTCACTGTATTTTAAAAGTGCCAGTTATATAAGCCAGACATAAAACCTTTAATGAAGTAAAATCCTCCAGTTATCAAAATGTCATTTTTGAAGCTTAAATAATAACTTCATGTTCAACTACACTGACACAGAAATGTTAGAAAATGAGTAATTACGTGAATGATTAAAACTGATGAAAAATTCAAAATAATGAGTTCAAAACTTTTGTTATTAATATTGAAAGCACAAATCAAGTACAAATTTAGTTAACATTGCGTATTAAAATTTATTTTTAAAGTTGCTACTTAGAACAATTTTTCAAACTTTTTAGAATAATTTAAAAAATCATGATCGATCCAAAAAACTTGATTTCATATAAAAAATATTAATAAAAAGTTTTTAAATTTTCAATCGCAGGTTTTTAAGCTTTAAATTACAAGCTCTGAGTATTTTGTCTCTTTTGATTAAAATATTGGGTCCTGAAAGAACAGAAGGTTGAAATTATGTTTTATTATTAAAAATTTGGAGTTAAAGGCTTATGGTTGAAGAACACGAAAATTCAGAATTTAAAAACAAGGAAACAATATTTAAAAATACGTCTTTAAAATTTAAAAAGCTTGATTAAAAAAAATTCGGCATGTTGATTAGTAAAATTCGGTAAATTTATTTGAAGATTGAAAAAACAATATGGAAATAAAAAAGATTTGTTTTTAAAAACATTTCAGGAAGAGTTTTTTCAATAAACATGTTTCACTATAACCATTTTGGTGCTTATTTTTTAAATTATTAATTTGGTAAATAGTGTCTTAAACTAGAAATGTTGTCAAATTCGGCCGAACACATTTAGTTTTGGTGATAAAGAGTTTATTACTAGTACATATAATCAAACATTGATAGATAACTGATTATGGAAAAATGTCATTACAAGTATTTTTGACATCACAGCAGAAAGTGTAAAAAAACCTGATTCTATTTAAAACTCATCAATTGATTTAATGATTTTGATTTGAGTTTTTGTTAAAAAAAAGTGCAGAAACTTCACTAAAGATTTTTAATTATTTTCAAAAGTCTTTGTGGCGTTTGGATAATTATTTTCAAAAGTAATTTCAATAACAAAAGCTGATAGAAATATTGCATACATATTTAGATTCGGGGATCCCAAATTAGTTGATATTACCGTTTAAATTCATTGCACCTAAGAAAAATGTAAATTTTGTGGCCTTGTGTAAATTTTTAAAACCCTTTTTTTAAGTATTTAGAAGAACAAAAAACACGAAATAAAATTGAGTATGAAATTGTTTTTTTAAAGAATATTTCATATCAACATAACATTTGTTAAGACATTAAAAGATTTTTTTAATAAAAAAAAATGGTTCGTTTCAATCTCAATCTTAGTTACACTTCTTAATAAAAACCTATTCTAAAGACGAGAAGACGAGATAGGGTTTTTGTATATCAAGTTTTGAGTTCCAATACAAAAAATTTATTGAACTAAAAATTGAAATCTACAATCAAAGTTAGTTTCAATTCATGAACGTCAAATAATGTCGTAGATCGAAATGTCTCAAGCCAAGGGTGATTTATGCCGAAATTCCGCCGGAGGCGAAAAAAAATTCTAAATGACTGATCAAGTAATTTACCGTTACTACCGTCAATATTAACACGCGCAATTCAAATTACTCTTTCATTGGTATATTTTCGGTGAAAAAAGTGCCTTTTGGTGATAATAGTTACCATTTTTCGGAAAATAGTGACTTTAGTGACCAAATGATGAAAAAAGTGACTTTTTAGTGACTGACCCAAAAAAAGAGACCAAGTCACTAAAAAGTGGCTCGCTACCAGCCCTGCGATTATGAGATAAATCTATATCGAGACTCTCAAAAACACTCTTAAATTTTGGAATAATTCTAAAAATATTTATGAAACTTCGTAAAAAAATCCAAAAATGTCAATTTTCCCGGTGAGATGCCAAAATTCCCGGTTTTTCCGGTTTCCAGGTGACGTGATCAAATTCCAAAGTTTTTCCCGATTTTCCCGGTTCGCTAGCAACCCTGAAACAGTCGAAACTCCCTCTAGCATCGCTTGAGCTAGCTCGACTTCTGCCATATTACGGGTTTCGATGGCCTTTTTAGTCGTGTGTTTGCTTCCAAAAAAATCTAAAGAATATAAAAATATCAAAGTTATTCTATTTGGGTACAATTTTCCAACAACGATGTTTTCAGGTGAAAGAAGGTTCTCAACGTTATCAAAAATATCCTGTGGTAGTATCGCATCGGCAGGCCGAACATCCTCTTTGCACATTAGGTGAATGAGTGGTTCTTCTCTCTGGAAAAAACCTATATAAAAACATCCATTTATTAGGACCGACCCAAACATAGGGGAATTAAATGCGGATTTTCAGATCAATTTTCGCCTCATGTCAATATTAACATGTGCAATTCAAATTACTTTTTCATTGGTTTATTTTCGGTGAAAAAAGTGACTTTTGGTGATAAAAGTGACCATTTTTCGGAAAATAGTGACTTTAGTGACCAAATGATGAAAAAAGTGACTTTTTAGTGACTGACCCAAAAAAAGTGACCAAGTCACTAAAAAGTGACTCGCTACCAGCCCTGTATATTCCAAAAAATTTTACTGTTTTTATTATTTTAATCTACATTATCATTAATTTCACTGGGTTTGACTATTCCTACTTAAAAGAAACGGCCAAAATTCGTTCCGGAATGATTCGCGCATTCTGAGTAACCCCTACTCAGATGTCGCAAAAAGGGCTGTTAGTCAGGTCTGAGTAAAAGCCGTTTAGTCAGAACTGAGTAAGTGCGGTTTTGGCGACAACTGAGTAACCGTCACTCTGAAATGAGTAGCTGAAAGTAAGCGAGTAGGGATGAATTACACGATAGTGTTAAAATCCCAGAAAAAAGAACAAACAAGTAGAATTCGACAAAAAAAACGAAACAAATTGACCGTTAAAATTAGGTGTGCTTATAATTTCTGGAACAGCATGCTTTGATACAACTCTGCTCATTCCGGATGACGTTTTAAAAGCTTATTTTCGTTGTGTGTAGTTGTTTACATTTCAATTTTCATAGCATTCATAAAAATAAGAAGCATTCCCCTGGAAGTGCTGGTGTACAATCCTCAACATTTCGCTCAGTCAGTTGGCAAACTTGGAAGAAGTAGTCATTGGAGCGGTCCAAAATGCAATTCGTAAGAGCAAGTTCACTGGTGTTGGGAAAAAGTGGTAGAAATTTTGACATTTTGTAAACATTGCCATGCAAGAACATTTTCAAGATCTGTGGCCTTCAAGTTTTTTTACAACACGTGTTGTATTTTCGCATGCTGTGATACAAAAATAGCAATATTTCTATCATATACGACTGAAACAGAAACAGTGTTGTAAAAAATACAACGGCCAAAGATCTTGAAAACATTTTTGCATGGTTAAAATTTTCAAAATGTCCAAATTTCTACCACATTTTCCCAACACCAGTGAACTTGCTCTAAGTATGGGAAGTGTAGTGTCTTGACCCTAGCTTTAGCAGTGTGTTGTCCTTTAAGAGCATAGAATAATATAGGAAGAACAAAGCAAGCGAGGGAAGTGAAAAGAGGGTAGTTTTTGACAGACAGGTAGCGTTACAGACGTCTCTTGCTTGGACCCTAAAATTGGCGACAGGAATGGGATAAGTATCCCGGAAAACGTTCGAGAAGAAGAACCGTCGAATGTGGCTTACGGTTCTGGTCCCGGAGCTTTCGGAATTATCGCGTCCACTGCCATTTTTGCAGACCGGAAGAAAGATTCCTTGGAAGAGCTGTTGCTGTGTGTGGGCAGAAAGTACACCGACAAGTTGGAATAGAAGGAAAAACAGGTATTCTAGGTCATAAGGCGGGTTTCTCGCCGGAAAGTCCTGGAACGGACATCGAATTGAGTTACTTATCGAGTAGCTGCGATTCGTTTTGAGGGAATTCAAATCAGGTTCGTGTGAGAAATTTGTTCGTTCGACCCTGAGCAAGTTTTCAATTTGTGTCAGAGACTTGAAAATTCGAATCTGATTTCAAAAAAAAAAAGTAATTGCTTTCACAATTGGGAGACCGATTTCGTTTTTTTAATAACTCACGCATCAGATTAATGGTTCAACCCGAAGGAAAAACTATATCTTCTGAATTTCAATCAGGTCGAAATGGATAAATGCGATTGGGAACCGTTGTTCTTACGATGATAAGAGGTCTAGAGAATTCCTTCGCGTGTTGGCGAGCTGTGCAACCGACATGGGTTGTTTCTTTCCTGTTCTTAAAAAAAAATTAAATTAGAAAAGATTTGGCATTGAAGAAATTTGAACGTTTGAAGAGTGTACATGTTCGACAGGAGGAGAACAGTTGTTCTCGGGTTCAAAAAATGATAAGAATGTACCTGTTTAACAGGAGGAGGACGAATAGTTCTCGGGCACAAGAAATGTACCTGTTTAACAGGAGAAGAACAAGTGGTTCTCGGGCTGTACCTGTTTGACAGGAGGAGAACAAGTAGTTCTCGGGCGTAGAATGTACCTGTTTTAAAAGGAGGAGAACAGGTAGTTCTCGGGAGCAAGTAATGTACCTGTTTGACAGGAGGAGAACAAATAGTTCTCGGGATAATGATTTGAAAGCATGTACCTTTATACAGAAGAAGAACAAGGTGTTCTCGAGCTCATTTTTGGGTGAAAATATGTTTCTGAGATTTTTCAGTTAAAAAAGGATGGCATAGCGTCGGATTTTAAATTTGTTGAGCTTGGAGTTTTTAAGGAATATAATATAGATTGAAAGTATAATGATTCCTGAAGATGAAATTATTCCGAACTGGAAACAGTTGGTCTTAGCATCCCGGACAGTAAGTGGGATGCAAATGATCAACCGCAATTCTAGCCCCCAAAGAAAGAACCAACAAAGTTTCGTTCAGAATGACTTACTATTTTGAAAAAAAAAAAAGTAAAAGGGGGTTTGTAGTGTCTTGACCCTAGCTTTAGCAGTGTGTTGTCCTTTAAGAGCATAGAATAATATAGGAAGAACAAAGCAAGCGAGGGAAGTGAAAAGAGGGTAGTTTTTGACAGACAGGTAGCGTTACAGACGTCTCTTGCTTGGACCCTAAAGGAAGGAAAGCAGCTTCGTTTGTATGTGTATGTAGAGAATCCACCATGGGTGCACGGATTCACCACAGTTTCGCCAACGTATGTGCATGATTGCATTCTTTAAATTATTGGTTCGGCAAATCTACAATGCAACTAACCACATACCCGACACCATGGCTTCGTGTTGGAACTGTTTTGGAATGAATGTAATATGTGAAAATGTATGTGTTATTTGGATGAACAAGTCAATCACTTACGTAACCGTTATAAAATTAATAACATTTTTAAAGTTATCATTTCTAACGTTTTTGAACATTTAACATATAATAGTGTGATAGTTGATCTATCTTACGCAGAGAATTTGTTCATAAAATATCATCAGAGCGAAAAGTTGTGGAAGGTCAAAGTCGTAGTGACAGTGCGCGAGCGTCCAATTTCTATACAATTATTAACGGTACTGTACTTGGCCAGTTTGCAGTTGATTGATCCTTCATACATTGAAATTCAT
Organism: Uranotaenia lowii; assembly: GCF_029784155.1. Taxonomy (NCBI): domain Eukaryota; kingdom Metazoa; phylum Arthropoda; class Insecta; order Diptera; family Culicidae; genus Uranotaenia; species Uranotaenia lowii. The sequence goes on along the minus strand of NC_073691.1, from coordinate 194,510,880 downwards.
TTCTTCAATAAACATTCCTCCTGGTGTCAACCTCGATTCTTGACACAGAGTGATTAATGCCTATTTAGGATGGGTGACTACTTCTTGGGATAAATTTAGCGACACATTCTCACCCACATGACGCGCACTCAATAAAGCAGCTACAAAAACGAAAATGGAAACAATTTTCACTCTAAATAGCCGTGTGACTGATGCAAATTTTTTTATCATAAAAAACCATCCCCAACGCTTAAACAGGCTATTATCGGAACAAAGGGGAAAGTAGCTCAACTTATCAGTGCAAACTGCTAAAGGATTCACCATAAATCATCTTTTTAAATAGACTCAAGAACTGAACGGATTCTTTCGCAAATGTCTATTTGAGGGTAAAAATAAATGAAAGTGTTCAAAACATTTTACCCTCGGGCGGCGGCGAATGTTTGCATGATTGACTCACCGCTTTCAAACTGCCCCGTTTTTAAATTATTAGAAAAAAGTGGAAAATTCACCTAAAGTAAGTGGCATAAGTTTTTGAAAGTTGAAAACGGTTTTTTCTGTGTTAACATGTTCAAATTTTTAGAGTCTTTTAACTTTTTTCCAGTAATCAACAGACAGGAGTCAAAATCGATTGGTTATCATATCTTAACTTAGAAAGAAGTAAACTTTTTACTGTACCAATCAGCGGAAAAGTATTTCTGCTCGCAAGAAACGTAACTAACAACCAGTCTATTAATAAGTGCACTTGTCACAACACAACAAATGACGTTCGACCACTCTTGCTCATTGTCAAGCCAGTTGGTCAGATTTGTTGGGCAAAAAAAAGAGTTGAATGAGATCATTAAAAATTATTTCGTTAACCTTAGCGTGATTACCTTGTGGGCAAGAAAAGATCCTTCAACTAACAGACCACATTTGTATTCGCAAATTGTACGAGAAAAACTGGGGACTCAGGAGAAACGGAAAATTTCTGGCTGGCTGGCTGGCGGGACGGCGAAAACAAATCCAAAACCATCAGAAGGTGTAAAAATAGTACTTTTCAACTTGCGGTGAGCTCGTCATTTGTTGTTTACTTCTGGGCGTGTGCGATAAAATAAACGGGGTTTTATTTTCGGCATTTCGAAGCAGACACACACATGGCCGGTGCTGTGTTTGCTTATGAATAGTTTTTTTTTTTCTGGGGTGGGGGAAAGGTATTTTAACCATGAAACTCTCATCCCAATGCAATCCGGTGTCCGCAGTTTTCCTCCGAAGAGCAAGGAAAAAAAATCTGTTTTATATTCCACTACTAGGGCTATGCGATGAGAAAACCGAGATGGATGAGATGTGCCAAAAATAGAGACACCGAGAAGGTGCAGACAAAAGAATGTTAGTAAAATCATGTTTAATAAGAATAGGACTTATTTCAGCGCTACAAGATTACCCACTTGTAAGAAGCCTGGCGGATTTCATTAATGGTTGACCAATATTTCTATGACTAAACTTCCTGTTAGCCTTCTGGGTTCAAATTATTTTTTAATACTATTGTCACTCGAAAAGTTGGTCTCGATGTCAGAAGCTGAAAATTACATGCACTAAAAATTAATCATCTATTCTGATCATGATTAATCATGAACTGAGTGGGCGAAAGTTGAATTTATGAATCAAACTTGATCAAGAAATTCTGAAATTACTCCTATAATCAGCAAATTGAGTCGCTTCTTCTGACAAAATGGCTTTTCCTCATTTTTGATATTTTTGTCATTTTAGTCATTACCCAGCAAACATTTTTGTAACTATATTCTTATGATGTTTTGGTAAACGTTCCATAAACATTATAGAATGATCGTATGAAAGTTGAAAAAAAAACAACATTTACCTACCAAAGTGAAGGCAATATACATACAGAGTTTTCATTTCTTTCTAAAGTGACGAAAACTACACCAACTGGGCGTTATCTGATACCTTTCTTGCTCTTATCGGAAGAATGCGAGAGCGCTAGATTTTGCTCTCGTAGCCTTCAAATCGTTGCCAGCGAAAATTGTTTCCAGTTCTTTCATTGGTCAATATTACTCAATTCTCAACTAATTTTTAGCCATCTAGATACATTGCCGATGATTTTCTCTCTTGAAGCCACGGGAGCAAAATCATTTAAAAATTTACAAACATGGCGGACTTTCTATCATATCCGATTTATACTGACTTCAGGTGACATTTTATACGATCTTTCTACTATGCATTTGGCATTTCGATTTGCAACAATATTGTAAACAACTTAAGTTATTATTTCTGTTACGATTTCATGTTTGCTGGATACTATCACTACTTCAAATCGATTGGAATTCGAACCTTCGAAAAAAAAATTGTAATGATCAGAGAGATTTTTTTTTTGAGAATATATATTTATACAAATCTGTTGTGTCTGTTCCAGTTTGTTTGACAGCCGACATACTGAATCATTATAATGGTGTCAAATAATTCACTTCGCTGCGGACATTTGTCTTCTTGTTGGCCCGGATTCGATGGCCTCGATTCGAGACTTCCATCGGGCTGAGCACCAGCACCATGCCACACCGGTGGACGAATATCAATGAAAAACTTACCAGTTGGATCAGGACCATCCTCGTCGTCTCTTCCATTCTCGGTGATGATAAATACTTCGGATAGAATTTTTTGTTTTTTATTCATTTAGGTTTTGTTCTTTTTCCTAAATAACAATGATAATGAAACTCGATTGAATTTTTCAAAGAATCGACGTTTCGCTCCCTAAGTTATCGGAAATCGCAAAATTTCGCTATTTTAACTTGGTTTGTTTGTAAACCAGTTAAAAAAAAATCAGCATTCGAAAAAAATTGAATCAACTGTTTTGTTATAAGTTTTCGTCAAAAGATTATTCGTTTTTGAATAAATTAGTTTGGATGACAAATTTCAATCGGTATTTGAATCGGGTAAACTGGCGCCAACAAGAGTGGATCAGCTCATTAATTTTAACGCTAAACACCTCTGCGATGCGTGTAATTTGTACCAACATGTCATTCGAGGCTCAGCGATTTGTTTGTATGTGCTGTGTATTGGACATTCGGGATATTTTTGGAGACACCGCCAAAGAAAAAAACAAATCAAACAGTAACGAGCGCATGACTCATGAAAACTACATCTTTGCTCCTTGAAATCGGTATGAAAACAAACAAATCGGCTAGCGTGGGTGTAGGTTTCAGTTTCTGAAGGAAAATTACTTTCATTCGAATCAACTGCAACATGAGTGGTGAAGGATCCGAAAGTTTCGATTGTGTTATTGTAATTAGGTGCTGGCCCCAAGGCTTTCCCTAAAAGTTTTTCCATTAGTTAAGATGTTCGATCAGTAATGGTTGTACGACTGAGAATTACAGTATATATTTACAATTTACACAAAACAACAAAATGGTTAATGGGTTGTTTTACAAAAAAAAAAAAAAAGATTTACACTTTGTGAGAACAAAGCTAAATCCTTGAAACCATTATCTGTCTGTTGCATAGAGAAGCATTATACATCGCAACAACAACAACCGAAAGTTCACTACATTTATTTACGTTGAATCGGGAGGACTAACATGAAAAGTGTTCTGAAAATTCACTCTCTGTATTTACGTCGCATCGCGAAAACCAAAATGAAGTGTGTTCTGAAGATTCAGTTTATAATTTACGTTGGATCGGGAGGACCAACTTTATGAATTTACGATAGATCGGGAGGACCAACATGAAGAGTGTTCTGAAGGTTCACTTAATGTATTTACGTTGGATCAGAAGCACTAAAATGAAGAGTTTTCTGAAGGTTCATTTTATGAATTTACGTTGGATCGGGAGGACCGACATGAAAAGTGTTCCGAAGGCTCACTTATGATTTACGTTGGATCGGGAGGACCGACATGAAAAGTGTTCCGAAGGCTCACTTATGATTTACGTTGGATCGAGAGGACCAACATGTAGACTGTTCTGAAGGTTCACGTTCTGTATTTACGTTGGATCGGAAGCACCAATATGAAGAATGTTCCGAAGGTTCAGTTTATGAATTTACGTTGGATCGGAAGGACCAACATAAAGAGTTTTCTTGTCAAAAATCATGAATGTATTTATGATTAAAAACGATTTTATCCATCTCTCAAGCGCATTTGTCATCTTACTTGGAGTTATAATGCTTTTTGATGGAAATCAAACCATTTAAACAAGGCCAATCTGTCAACAACTCCGACTTGACCCATAAATTCAAACAAAAAATCCCGTTCTTCTTTTCTGGCTCTAATTTTATGTTCGATAGATTTACAAATTTTTGTACTGGTGCCTATAATTTGAGCAGGCCATATTTTTTATATTAATATTTTCAGAGATACATACTGTTATTCTTATGTAGCATACAATCTATTTATGAAACTTGGTTTGGTACTGTTTTCCATTTGAAGGTGAACCAATGAAATTTCATCCAATGAAAACATAATCATTTGGAGGTTAACTGAATTCCGGCCTAATAGTGCATGAAATATGCAAAATCGTAGATAGTTTTCATCAGCCCGTGATGCACTTTTTCACATTGAAAAAAGGGACTGCCCATCTACCTTCCACAACTGTCGGCGGCCGGACGAAAAGTCCTTTCACTGCACTAGAGAATTCTACGCTATACATAGTTAGTAAATATGAGTAGTGAGAAATGCAAACGATGAAGATGATGAGTGGGTTCCTACCTTACCTTCTGTGTTTCAATTTAAATGGATCCTTGAGCTGATGCTGCTGCTAAGTGGTTCTGTTATTACAAGGTTTCTCATTTAATAAAGAGCAAATTTTGCTTCTGTTTTCTTTGGATCGGAACCACAACTAGGTCAAATTTTTGGCCTTTCGAATAGAGACAAGGCGGCCCGGTTATGAATGAGTTCCCGTAATGAATTGCTACTCTGTTGCTCGTTGCTGTTCCGATGCTCCGCTGCAGAAAAAAATAAGGTGAAACGTGACATCTGTGGCATGCAAATGAGAATTCGGTCTCTGCTTCTTGAGTGGCATTAAAATATTACAAATTTGACATTATAGTGCAACTAGTCGGGGATTTGTGCTCTTTAGCTTTTGGTAGTTTGTTAGACTTGAAAATGTTATTTCTGATTTCAAACACGAAACAAATTGAACTTAGTTCTTTGAAGGGTCCGGTGTGTGAAACATGGTTGAAGATCAAATTGAAAACTGAATTTCATCAGCAACTCTCATTTCGATATTAGATAGTTATCATTGAACCTATTAAAGCCATTCCACTCTCAATATTAAATTTTTCAACCATGTTGAGTCGCCGTGACCCATACTTATAATCTATTTTAGTAAAATTGGATTTCTATCTATTTGTCTGTCGGTCTGTCTGTTCCCTATAGACTCGGAAATTTCTGAACCGATTTGCGTTGAACTTAGGAGAAATAGGAAAAAGAAGGGGGGTTCCCTTATAATTTTTCACATATCTCAACAACTCATTTTAGGCTTTATAATTTTAGGAACTCTAGCTTCTGTTCTTATTTACAATCGGATGCGATATGTCTTGAAGAGACGTCAAATTCCCATATGTTACGACGATGAAGAATCCGCAACACCGAAGAAGCGTCGCCGCCACCCCCAGTGCAGCCAGTTTCCAATAGCCTCCAACCCGTAACACATGTCAAGCAGATCCTGTGTTACTCTCTGGAGCCACATCTAGAATTTCGAACTTTGAGACTGATTGTTTAGAGATCCCTTTATGAGTATGAATGTCCCTCTTGCCCGGACCTGACATTTATGACCTTACCCCGTATCCAACCATTTTTTTCCATCGCCTACGATTATGACCAAATCTCCTTCAATCACTGGACGCGATTCTCCCAGCCATTTTGTTTGGCAAGTCAGTTCCGGAAGATATTTACGAGTCCAACGTCGCCAGAAGACATCAGCTTGATGTTAAATTTGATACCAGGAGTTCTTGAGAGACAATTATTCATCTAACGGTTCTATTCCAGGTTATTTTGTGCCGCTAGAGCTACCGAGCAAAAGGTGATTTGAAGTAATAGCTAGTAATAACAGTAATAATAAGGCTACGCATCGCCTCACTGTGCTTCTACCAACTTTAACAGAAACGGGTCCGAAAAGATCTACCCCAACATAGCGAAAAGGTCGGGAAGATGATTCTAATCTTGCGTCAGGAAGCGGTGCCATTTTGGGAACTTGGGGGCGAGCATTGTACACTTTGTACCACTGACAAAGTTTCACAATTTTCTTGGCTCGCGATCGTATCTGAGGCATGTAAAAAGAACGCCGCCTCTATTACTGTTCAGTCCGACAAGCGGACTGAGAATAGATGCGAGAGCACCGCACCGAGAGAGCAAGATAGTTGCTCTCACTGAAAGCATGTGGAAAGTTCTAGGCGGTTCCATCTGACGCGAGCACGTGGTTGTGTGCTTGCTCGTCAACCTATTAAAGGGCGCATTCTTTATGCGCCTAGGAGTCAGTCTTTATCAAACCGTCAAGAAGGGCAGAAGTGTAAATAAAGTGTATATAGTAGTTATAAGTTAGAGAAAATAAATAGATAGTAAACCGATACATAAGTGCCTTGTTTCTTCTGGTGCTTCGCTCCAAGCCTTGCTCCCGGGTTCAGCTGCCGCCATCGGCTCTTTTCAAAGCCCTCCCATCCAGAAAGAGTTTTGGATCTCGATCAACCAGGCGATCGAGATCCCGCCGAGCCTTGGCCGCCAGGCAGCATCAAGAGGACCTGCCTCCACTGATGGGATAACCATGCGTGACAGAGACAACTTCAGGTCCAATCCCAAGAGGGGAGCGGACCATCAGTGGTATTTTTCCCAAGCGCTCACATTGTCCCGGCCTTGGCCCCCAGGCAGACAGTCTGCGGACCTGCCTCCACTGTTTGGCAACCACCAGGGATTGTCAAAGCTCAATCCCAGAAGGGAAAGGGCGAGCAGTGGTAGTTTTGCCAAGCGCCGTTTAGTTTCGTCGATATCCACCGCCAGTCAAAGATCGTAGTAGCCGATAAGACCTCAGAAACACGACAAGCAACGAACTGTTTATAACGCCGAAGATCGAAGCGTATCCATGCCAAAACTGTGCTTGAATCTGACCGGAAGACTGTTTTGTGTATTGTCAAAGTATGACCCTCTTTGAAGAACGTTGCTAAACGTGTAGCGAGAACTGCCGCCTGCAGTTCTAAACGAAGGTTGGAGCAGTGTTTCAGAGGAGCTACTTTTGTCTTAGCCGCAGCCAAGAAGCACTAGAAGGATTCGCCGGAAACAGAAATACAGAAGAAAGCAACTGCAGCATAAGCTTGCATCAGCAAATAGGTGAAGCACCGGGATAGTAACACCTGCGGATTCTTAGGTCCGTAATCACTTTGAAGAGGTCAGTCCATCGTATCCACATAACCGCATAACCTTGGTCGTCAATTTCTTCATCCAATTTTGTTCCAGCAAGCAGACTAGACTGAGTCGATTTGGGGTCATTTTGAAATTTGTCAAACCCTGGGGCCTTAAAAGCTTCGTTTTGGTCTAAAACTCATCCATGATTTTTTGCAAAATTTTTAAGTAACGTTTACATGAGTAAATTTGAACTTTTAGGTTTGTATGGGAAAAATGAATATTTTGTACTGAAAAATCAACTTCATTTTTGTTTCGTCTGTGGAACCCAGCCAGCTGATGGGTTTTGTGCCAATTTATAAATTTCCTAAAGGAAATTTCCCGCTGAACAACTTTGTCGAAGACCGTAACTTGGTATCTAAATAGACAAAAAAGTTATTAGCTGTTTAACAGGGGTATGTCTTTTCGCAATGATAAACAATAAATTCAAATGACATCCCTGCAGAGTGCCTAGCGAGGTATTGCGTGACTCCTTTCCAAGCAACACTTCGCGAGGCTCAAGCAGTGATGTCAATTGAATTTATTGTTAATCAATGCGAAAAGATATACCCCTGTTAAACAGCTAATAACTTTTTTGTCTAATTAGATACCATGTTACGGTCTTCCACAAAGTTGTTCAGCGGGAAATTTCCTTTAGGAAATTTATAAATTGGCACAAAACCCATCAGCTGGCTGGGTTCCACAGACGAAACAAAAATGATGTTGATTTTTCAGTACAAAATATTCATTTTTCCCATACAAACCTAAAAGTTCAAATTTACTCATGTAAACGTTACTTAAAAATTTTGCAAAAAATCATGGATGATTTTTAGACCAAGACGAAGCTTTTAAGACCCCAGGGTTTGAGAAATTCCAAAATGACCCCAAATCGACTCAGTCTAATGTCAGACGTCTTGCAACAACACTTTTCCTTGCACCTCGAACTCCCCACGTTGGGCGCCAATGAAACAGGTTGAGCACCACTGACTTTCAGTGTGTGCTGCACGGCTAACTCTTACCCAAAACACAAATACGCAAAACCCAAATCTTCGTGGATACAATCACAATTTACTCTTACGACTTATTAAAAAGCTAAGCTAGCTTAACATTATTACTCACGGGCCCGTTTCCTACCATAGTTCACAAACTTACATCCCAAACGCACAACAGTCATATCACAGCTCTCGGACGACACAGGTTTATCACAGCTGATTGTCACGGGAAATATCTGGCAACACTGGCTGGTTGCTCTGCTCCACGGGCACGCACCACTGCCCGGAGCACCTCCGTAGACTGCTTCCGGCTGGATCCAAATCGTTGGTATCTCACGGCGTCGGGAATTCCGTTCTCAAAAACGAGACTCGAAAAAGCCAGAAGTGGCACAAAAACGAGTCCCGAAAAAATGAATTTAGTCCTCCAAAAACGACCCTATCGATATAATTAATCACAGCTTTAATTTGGCTGATTAGGCTCATTCAATAAGCAACTCACCCAATCAATGGGGCCGTTCTTCTCTGCAGCTATAATTTTCTGCCGTGGATGGAATGATCGACATGGTAGCGGTGATTTTCCGGCACTGAAAAATCGAAACGATGTTGACACAATTTGGGGCAAACATAGGCTGGTTTCACTCAACCTTGCGTGCTATTTTTCTTTCGTCTTCTTATTTCGTTTTTTTGTGACCGGCACCGTACTGTCAACCTACGGCTAGAGGTAAAATAATGAAAAGGCAATCCACAATATTGTTGTCGATGTTTTACCTTTGATTCCGCTCGGGTAGGCTCTATTGCTCCTAGGGTGGATTGTTCTGCGCTCGATCTTGCTTTGCCTGCGCGTTGAAGAAACAATTATGTTTATCCCATGTGATTGGTGTTGTTCGCACGGTCTCACCTTTTATTCAGCCAACACGATTTATCCTCCTTCCTTGGTGGCTTCTGATCCAGAATGTGGCGGGATGGCGGCTTTCTTGATTCACCAAAAACTGTTGAAAGAGCAATGGCGAATCCAACTGCTCAAGGTGTTCGGTTCTTCCAACGATGTGTTTTGGTTTTTGTTCGTCCTTGTTTATGTTGTTCTTTTCCATGTGCGCGTTTGACAGATATGGTCACACTCTTACTTCTAAACACTCATTTTTTGGTAGTTTTTTGACTCACTCACTACACGCTCAAAATTAAATAGCTAGACAATCTTAATTATAATGCTACAACCATTGCATGTCTAACACCTTCTCGCTACGTTGGACTTCCAGTCTCGTTTTTTGAATCCACCTCGATCATGAACATCATGTATTTCAACAGCAACCTTTTAAACTTCTTCTTTACTGGCGAAGCTTCCCATATAGTCGTCTATATAGTGATCGTCTATGATCTCTTCTGCAACTCGGGGATATTTCTTAGCACACGGCATTCTTTCCACGGCATTTCGGTGTTTTACGTATTGGGTGGATGCGGGAGAGCAAGTGGATCCAAACGTCGCTATCTGCATGACAAAAACCTCTCGATTTTTGTTCGGGACTGATCGTAAGAGAAATCGTTGAGATTGTTGATCTTGTGGACGTATAAGAATCTGGTAAACATTTTTGCTGTATCGCCCGTTACTGCAATTGCGAACTGACGAAATCGAAAAAGAACTTATGGTAGGTCAATGAGCTAATCAGGTCCTTTTAACAACATTGTATTTATCGAAACTCCTTTTACCATTGCAGATGCATCCCGAACCATACGTACTTTTCCCGGTTTCTTGGGATTCACTACTACACCGAAAGGTAAATACCATACTTTCCGAGGATCGCTATTTTCAAGTTCATCAGTAGTGAACTCTCGGAAAACTCTCGGGTAGCAAATTTCACCCTTTTCTAACCATCGGTTATAGAATGAAGAAGGCTCAAAAAACGCTTCCATTTTTATGTTTACAGATATATTTAGAAGAAAAACTGATGAACTTAGTCTTTCAAAAGCCCCATCCAAAAGGTATTATTTTCAACGCGATGTCCCCGCGAATAATTGTTACAGCGAAGTAATAACCGATTTTCCATCGCTTGGCGCCATGGAAATTGATCCAACCTTCTGGGTAGCGATGGACTCAGCTTGTCATTTTCCACCAGCCAGTTGGATGGAAACAATAAGTGAAATAAATGTGAGCACATGAAAGCTGATTTTACGTAACCCAAGACGTGCTCTCGTTCAAGTGTAGCTGACTTTTCCCCTTTTCACCCACGCTCTGTTCATATTATTTTGCCTACCATCGTAACCACTACAGGAGGAAAAAAAACAACAAAACGTCCTCGCCGTCGTTCGCAAATGTGCAAGATCTTGGATTAAACGAGGGTGGAGCTGTTACGTCAAGAATGGATCGGGAAAATGAATTCAAATATTTCGTTTTTATTCCGTAGTTTTTTCTTCTTCTGTTGGATGGCTATTGTTTCCATGAAAAACAGTTCCTTGTTTTCATTTCAATTGTGATGCCGTTTTTCTGAGCAGCAGCAGAGCTACGATTGTAAAATTTCGGGTCTTTACCTAAGTAAAACTGCACCCAAAAAAGAGGTAGCAAAATTTCCATGCCGATCGGAGCTGACTATGTTGCACATTCAATGTACCGTCGAAAATTTGTAAGTCATACCAGATAAAATTGGAGAAAGGGTTGGTAGCTGTTTTTTGAACCTTTATCTGGTAACAATTTTGACGATTCATTGATTGAAAAGTAAGGTTTTCACTGCAATTTTTTTTACATTTTTTCTTTAAAAAAATCAAAAAAATATATCTTTATGTGAAACTTATAGCTTCTAAAGGGCAAACACGAAATTATTGCGACACATTCATTGAGTAAAAATCAACCAAATTTTGAACACTTTCTCATTAATGTGTATTATTTACATGCTGTCAAAATTGAAGTCGTGTTTTTCGATTCAATGAAAATGGAGGTGAACCAAAGCAAGTGGAGAGAAAAAATTCTTTCCAAACTCCTGGAATTTCCTGACCTGTCGCACCGGCAGTTGGGATAAATGTTGAAAATTCACAATTCAAACTTCTCCAGAGTGTTGAATCGGTTTCGAGAGCGGTTGACGTTGGACCACGGCAAAGGAGCTGGAAGAAAACCGGGACCGGGGAACAAAAAGACGAAGGGAAAGGTGAAGCGGATGATTAGAGAAAATCTCAACGTCTCAAGCCGTGATTTGGCTAAACAGTTCTGCATGTCGCAGAGCTACGAGCAGAATGCAAAGAGGAGAGCTGGACTACATACCTACAAGGTACAGAACTCCCAAACCACGATAAGCAGCAACAATCGACGGATAAAACTCGGACACGGACGTTCTACGAGAAGAGGCTGACATAACATGACTGTTGTGTGATGGATTACGCAACTCATATAAAAGCCTGAAAAAGTGTCATAGAAGCAGCTCTCCAACTTCTCCCATTGCATTGGTTGCACTGAGACTTCTTTAAACGGTGAAACATGGTTACAGTTTGTCTTTATTTAACCAGTAAGCTGAAGTAGCAATTACGCTTTAGCTCAGCTTTTGTTCAGCAAATTTCCGTTCTTAACCAGCCAAAATGTTTATTGGGAACTGACATTCAGTGCAGACGCTAGCTCTGGATTGTTAACAGTGGAGATCTTGTAATTCGGGCCTATGCACAGGAAACTCGACGCTGAAAGTAAGTACATATTATCATTCCTCAAATAACGGATCGAGTCTAATTTCCTCGACACTTTTCAAGTTCAGTGTTTCACTCGTCCCGAGACGACGATTCCGAGTGGTCTACCTTCATTCTATGAGCAACGTAAACGATCACCTTTCACCTTAACAGCCTGGTGCCCTATCAAACTCGAAGGAAGATTCTAATTACACACAGACTCTACCCTCTCTGAAGTGTCAGTTTCTGTGGTTTCTGTGCAACCGTTCGTTGTCGTGTTCGATTTTTCCTACCAAAACAACCGCGCGTTATTTTTACCGACCGCCGCAGGCAAGCGTTACTTAATCTAGATCTCGTAGGACTATTTTTAATCTGGCGTATTTTGGTGGTGGTTGTTTTTCCCGTTCCGTGGTGATCCAACGGAGAGCGAGCATTGAAAATTCGCGTATCGCGAGAGCATCGAGTGTGCCCGCTGTCGAATCGGCAGGTTGTTTTGAATTTGTTCGGCTCGTGTTGCTTGTGCCACCCTCGTTTGAAAAAAAAAAATTGGTTGGGTGCGTTCGAAGACAACGCCATTGGAGTAACGAATTTAGCTGTACCAAAAATGTAAAGGCTTTATGCGCACGTTTTTGAAAAAGGTTTTGATTATCTTCTTTCTGATCACACTGAAAAAAGTTCTTTTAGCTAAGACATTTATTTATTTTCATAGTATACCGTCTATGAGTCTGAGGCCGTTTTCGTTGGTCAGCTGGTGCACGCTGAACTTTCCAATGGTCGGTTTGAATCCTCCTGGCCGAACTGAGCGTTAAAACCCCCGATGACGATCTTTATATCATGTTTATGGCAGCGGTCGTATTCACGCTCCAGCTTCACGTAGAATTCGTCTTTGTCCTCACCGGTACTTCCGAGGTTAGGGGTGTGCCGGTTGAAGAACCGGCCTTAGATTCTCAGCCGGCACATTCGTGGGTCGATCGACCACCACTCGATCACACGCTTCTTCATCTTCCCCATCACTATAAAAGTTGTTCCAAGCTCGTATGTGTTGCCGCAGCTCTGGCAGTCTGGATGTTGAATTTCCGGCTCTTCAATTCGTTGGAAAGCACTCCATGAAATTTAGAGATCGGCAGTTCCATGTTCCAAGTTTCCAATCGCTCGCTGGTCCCTTTTCGTCGCGTGGGACTTTGCGATTTGCGAATTGTTGTTCATTGTTCATTGTTTTGTTTTTATAGCCACGGGCGCGCAAGGCCCGCAGCTAACTCCACTATCTCGCAGGAGGACCGTCGTGATATTGCTGTTTTGGTTCCCGAACACCACCAGTAGTTGGGTACCCTATCTTAGCTAAGGTTGCTCGCACCTGAGCCACGGAGAGGTTGAGAGTCGCACATTGTCTTCCATTCACCAGCCTAGAACAAGCTAAAAAATCCTTAAACATCAACGCTCATCAACCCTTTTCGGAAATTTACACAGTGGTTTTTCACACGGGTTTTCAAACACGTTTTGCTTGTCGGCTTTTTTATACACGATTTTCTCGAATTTGCACGGTTCTACGTCTTATACATCTTATGACTTCTGACGTCTCACTTCTCATGTCTCAATTTTCACGTCTCATGTCTAACGTCTCATTTCTTACCTCTAACTTATCACTTCTCACTCTTCACTTCTCACGGCCCACTCGTCCCGTCTCGCTTCTCAATGTCAACGCGAGTTCAATCCATCGAAAAAGGAAGATTGGACGGAGATAAAATTCTGAAAGCAAGAAGCCGTTGTTTACGAGTTTCAACACCGATCGTTGAACCCACGCACTGACCTCAACTCACCGAACTCTGCTCACCTCACTGCGGAGCCAAAACACTAAACGTAATAAGCCGGACAATGACGATTCCACGACTCTCTTGAAGAAATGTCCTTCACACAGCTAGCTGAACTGTTCATGGGAAAAATGGATAAAACGAACACTGAAATTTTCGAAAATTTCAAAGAGACGTTTTTGTCCATGAAAACTGAAATCAATGCTGAGATGGATCTCATACGCTCAGATCTGCATCAAAAAATCTCCGGACTTGATGATTCAGTTGCACGCAACACGGAAGGCATCCAAACCGGGGGACTGAGATAAAGGGAGAAGATTCGTCCCACAAATTGTGCGGCCAATGATTGAAATTGTGTTAATTTATGGCAGTTTGTTGCAATTTGTGCGGGAAAATGAGAGGGTTTGAGTTAAAATGAGAGAAAACAGTGCTCAGAAAGAGAGGAAATGTGCAAATTGTTGCGAATTGTTGCAATTTGTTAACACTTCCCGGCAATGTTATTCGAACCGTGTGGAGCACATCTCTCAGATTTCCCCTTTTTTCCCCTCGTTTTGACAGATTTAAGCTTTTTTCCTCAGATTTAAGCTTTCGTCTCCTATGCTCTCAAGGCAAAAAAAGCTTAAATCTGAGGAAAAAAAGCTTAAAAACGAGATTCACGAGCACATGTTTAAAAGATGTTGGTCACACGATACATAGACAAATCGTGTAACGTTGCAGGGATCTGTTTGTTAAGCAGTTGTAGGTTTTAAAAAGCTGTGCCGTTATCTTGGTTACGCTGGACAGCTGCCTCTCGTCGATATGAGACTCTTGTCGAAAGCCACAATGGTAGCTGGGAAGGTGTATAAGTGATGATCAAATTTGCAATAACCAACCAGAGGAACGATTTCTACTCCAGGTATCTCAGGACTCACGAGATCATTGGTTTCAACAACAAGGATCGATTTCTCGTGAACAAGAATCTCTTGCCCGCAACGTTACTCAACATTAAAGCTCTGAATTTGAAACGAGAGGGAAAGCTTTTATCTGTATACACGATAAATGGCGTAGTGTTTTTTTTAAAGAGATCTGACATCGGAGGAACACCGATCTCTTCGGAAGACTAGCTGAAGCGTGTACTACAATAACCTTTCCTTAAATACAAGATATCTCTCTACTCTGATTCTCATCCTTCTGCCCTTGGTGATTCCTCTTCTGAAGGTTACAAAAGGTAAACAAACCTTTCCTCACATGTGTTCTCTAACCAAAAAATCCTTTCCTTAGGGGAAAAGTTCATATAACGCCCCTTGTGGCTAATATGCGCCACCCTTGTTTTGAAGAATCTGTAACATTTTAAGCTTGCAAAATATTGCCAATTTGTTTTAAATGCTGTGATTGGTCATGGCAAGTATGAATTTTCACTTAAAATGCCCCTGTGTCGTGATAATTTCACAATTTAGGTTTTTCTTCATTTCGATCTAAATTTTAAAACACTTTCAATAAGGTGTCACCAAGCAGAGAAAAACGAATAAGACAATATTTTCTGACACATCGATAGAGGAGAATCTAAACTATGATTTAAGGCTAAAAAATCATATTGAACTCGCTAAGGTATGCTTTTTATGGGTATGTTCTACCACGGCCCATGCGCTCGTTATAACGCGCCAATCGTAGTAGGCTGAAAATAGCATTAATTTTTCAAAAAGGCCAATTTTAATTGAAAATGAGCCAAAAGTCTAAAACCATATTTTGAGCGTGAATTCAGCCCAAAAAATCTTCTTTTAATTTTTTTTAAATTTTGATTAGTCCATTTTGATTATCTTTTCATTCAAAGTGTCTGTAAGTATTGGTGTGTTTTCGGTCTTCGGCTGCTTTCGGGTGTGTTTGGCTGCTAGGCGCGTATTGAATACTCAGCGGGGCGTATTTGCAACACAGTTTTGTTTTGTGGCTTTGAATATGGTTTTTAAAAATCAAGTTTTTGAAGCAACTATAGCAATTTGAGTAATAAAAAATCATAGGCATTTGTAGAAAACACTTTTCTTCAACGATTTCTCCCATTTTTAACACAATTTGTACGTGGAATGCATAGAAAATCAGCGATTTGCTTAGGTGGCGCATAGTAGGGCATGTTCCCCTACAAGCTTTCTCTTCTTCCAATCCATCCCGAAGATCTTCCTTTGACTCCAATATAGTTCTAAAGGAAGTTCTTGTTGAAGCTGTTTACGTTGCTGCTGTTGAACTCTTTCGAACTAAGCTTAAATAGCTTCAATGTGTGTATAGGGGAAAAGTTCATATAACGCCCCTTGTGGCTAATACGCGCCACCCTTGTTTTGAGGAATCTGAAACATTTTAAGCCTGCAAAATATTACCAATTTGTTAAAAATGCTGTGATTGGTCATGGCAAGTATATATTTTTCCTTACAATGCTCCTGTGTCGTGATAATTTCACAACTTAGGTTTTTCTTCATTTCGATCTAAATTTTAAAACACTTTTAAAAAGGTGTCACAAAGCAGAGAAAAACGAATAAGACAATATTTTCTGATACATCGATAGAAGAGAATCTAAACTATGATTTAAGGCTAAAAAATTGTACTGAACTCGCTAAGGTATGTTTTTTATGCGTATGTTCTATCACGGCCCATTCGCTCGTTATAACGCGCCAATCGTAGTAGGCTGAAAATAGCAATAATTTTTCAAAAAGGCCAATTTTCATTGAAAGTAAACAAAAAGTCCTAAACCATATTTTGAGCGTTAATTCAGCCCAAAAAATCTACTTTTAATTTTTTTTTAAATTTTGATTAGTCCATTTTGATTTTCTTTTCTGTCAAAGTGTCTGTAAGTATTGGTGTGTTTTCGGTCTTCGGCCGCTTTCGGGTGTGTTCGGCTGCTAGGCGCGTATTGAATACACAGCGGCGCGTATTTGCAACACAGTTTTGTTCTGTGGCTTTGAATAAGGTTTTTAAAAATCAAGTTTTTGAAGCAACTATAGCAATTTAAGTAATAAAAAAATCATGGGAATTCGTAGAAAACAATTTTCTTCAACGATTGCATCCATTTCTAACACAATTTGTACGTGGAATACATAGAAAAGCAGCGATTCGCTTAGGTGGCGCATAATAGGGCATGTTCCCCTACCGGGTATTGTTATAAAATCCCCGTTCGAGTCCAAGAAGTTATCTACACCCAAAATAATCTGCACGTAGCTTCAACGTGAAAAACTACATAATTTTTATCCAATTCATTTTCACGTAACTTGTACGAATAAAAATAAGTAATGGAAATTTCTGCTCAATGAACATCACGTACAACTTACGTGAATTCTTAGTACGTTCATCTCGTTATGAGGATGGAAGCTACGTAAAATTTGTTTGGCTATGAAATGATATTTGAATCTCTTCTACTATTTTTTAAGTATTTATTCTCAGCAGTAAAATGAAAATAAAATAAATTTATCATAAATAAAATTGATTTTAATTATATTTCGTCACACACTACCCTTAATTCGCAATCTAAACAATATGCTGGCCGGCAAGTTGCTTTGTGGGATCCTGTAGAAAATAGAAATAAAAAAATTATAAAAATAGAATTAATGATATTGATAAATAATTTACCTAGCGTCATTTCGTTGTGTTTAACCCGGACATCCTACGGTGGGATTCGAACCAAAGAACGAATGACCGTCACCAGTTCCAACGGAAGGGCACTTGCTGCCACAGCGATTACTAAAAGATGGTAATCAAACATGAAATAGTTATAATGAAGCATCTTTTGCACTTACCAAAAGACAAAGGTAAATATATGGCGAAGATGCAAGACGATTGAAAACAAATCCCTTTGTCAACTGACAAAACATTTTTCACGAATGCTAACAAAATTAACTGGCTGACAAATGCTTTTTCTAATAAGAATTTTCAACCACACGCTTGAGAAAAATGAAAAAAATAGAATTCACTTAGACTTTACGTGAAATTCATGTGCTAGCTACGTAGAGGTAAAGGAGTTACTACAAGACACACGTAGAATCGATGTGATGCATCAAAATATTAATGTGAAAATTCCCGTATGATTAATTTCAAAATTATTTTGCGTGTAGTTGTTCTCTCAACATGCGAAAAGTATGACACATATTTATTTCAGTTTTATATCTTTAAAACACAAAAAAAAAAACGTTTCCATGAGATGTTTATGAACATGATGCTCATCTGAGAAAAAAAATTGTTATCAAATTGTTATTCTAAATATGACAAAAGTTTCATTCGATGCCCTCAAAGCCAAAGGGGTATAAGTGCAAAAATCATCGATTCAAAAAACATTCAAAATAGAGATTAAATTATTAAAGCACAGGATCAGTTATCATTGAAAAAATCAGATAAGGAATCCAAATGAGTTAAGTATCTTACACAAAGATCATGTGTTCTGAACCATGAAACTGAACTTCAGTTCTTGGATAAACAACACAAGACTTGAAAATCTCAATGAATTGGAAAACAATACGATTCAAAACATAGACATATTCATGTTAAGAGATTCACTCAATGATATGAGCAACTAAACTATGTGATAATTTTCATGATTTTCATGATTGAGAATGATTTTATGGAAAATGATATGTATATAAGGAAAATGGAAATTCAGGACAGGATTCAGTAGATGATAAAGTTTTGATTAAATCAGTTGAAAATGTTTCAATACGAATTTCAAGTCTAAGACAAAAATTGGGATGGAAATTCTAAAAAGAAACTTAGTACTGTCGATTGGTCAAATTTAAACAACTACGGTTTTTTTTATAGATTTAACTTTCAAAAATAGGGAGGGAAAAGGATGAAGAATTTATAAACCAACAGAAATTTTAATAATAATGATTGAAAAGTGAAAAGTTTTAATAACACCCGGTATTAACCCGGATACTGCCCGGGTGAAATTCTGAAATGTTTATTATAAAGCTTCTCTGTTCTCTCTTAGCACTGTGAGTCAGTTTTGGTAGAATTTGCTGCTATTTTAGTGCAATAACCATTACTTGGAACGTTAACTTAACGTTATAATAAACATTCATACTGCAAGTCGTTTGTATGTTATGGAAATGAGGAGATGTGTTTCTTTATTTTACCTGTGCTAAATGTCCTAACTGACATGTTACGATAAAAAATGAAAATTTGAAGTGTTTTTCCTCATATTCTTCTTAACATTTTTTTGATTTTTTTTGTCGGATTCGGTTTACATAATTTATGTCCAGATTTTGGGATTAAAGTTTTGAAATTCAATACCAAGATTTTAGTATGCTCAGCCCGCAAAATGCGGGACAACTCCTTCACTGCTTATCCTAGAGAGCCCCCTGACATATGCAAGAGAAAAATTATTCTAGTTATTATTTTACGGGGGCCGGACTTGGTAGGCTGTGGCTGAACGTGACGGTTTAATTTTTTTTCGAGCAAAACATTTTCAAATCATCAAACTGAGAAAATTTTATTAGTTTTCAAGTGCTTAAATGAAGAAAATTGAAGTTTTCTGTTGAAAATGTGGTGAAAAGTGAAACATGTAGTGATAATCACAAACCAGTGCACGGGGCAAGCGCTACACCACCCAGATTGCCCAGGAATGCTTCTGCCCAGATGAAGGAAAATTTGCTGCTTTTTGTGATATTTGTGTAATATTTGAAGATGGAAGCTTTTATGGTGATTTAATTCCGGAAAATGGAACCGATCGGACTCTGGAAAATTGGCCCACCCAAAAGAAGACCTTACTAGTAGCTTTGGTTCCCAACATCACCGCAGTTAAAGCTGTTCCTGTGTTCTGAATCATCAGTAACCCTTTGATTTGGTGAGCTCGTTCTTTATTATTTTTAATCTGTTTTTTTTACTTTATGACTAAAACCCGTTTATGACGCGTTTGGCTTGGATTTACGCGCTTCATTTCTCCCTTGTTCCTTGATATTTTGCAAAATCAAAGTTCCCACATTCTTTGTACAAAGAGAACTTTGAAACTTGGACAAAATTTCCACCCACTCTTAATTTTTCGTCAACATCAACAAAATGTGTCAAAAATAAAATTAATTATTTCAAAATATTACATTCCTCATTAAACTGAAAATACATTCTTTAAAAAAAAAACAATTTAGAGATAAGCCTAAGAAATTATGAAGCATATCTAGCACAAGAACATAGAGATAGGAGGATATGAAGGGAAATATATCATTTGCGAATTTAAAAGTACTGTCAATCCAGAAAAGCAAAACACTATACATTGATCTTACACAGAAGCGAGCTTCCGATTTTTTTTTTTAAATTTTGTTCAATTAGGTTTTTTAGATTTGATTGAATTTTAACAGATTTCAATTTTTGGCATACCGTAATCCGGGGTAATATTGATCACTTTTTTCAATATTTTTCGATTATTTCTTCTGTTAAGGGAAATGTGACATGTTTTATATTTTTAAAACCAGTACTGGACTCCTATGAACGTAAAACATGGTTTTAGAAATTTATTGGATCTATTTAAATTTGATTAAAAATCGTTTTCGTCTCTGTTCAGAAATTGGTGCTTTGGGGTGACATTGATCAGTCTCTATTTTGACGGTTATAACGAGTTTTCTTGATCATGAGGGATACAAAACACCTTCATAATATTCAAAAATGCTAGTTGATCAATTTAACCTTGATTTTGAACGTTTTATTTTAAAAATATTTATTTTCGAAAAAAGAACTTTGGTGCTGCCTACATTTAGGGGCAAAAATAACTATAATTGCTAAATAGTTTGAGCTTCAAAATACAAATGAAATTTTACCTTCACACATTCCCCTAGGCCCTCCCACTTTTTCCATTTTCATTTTTTCTTCAAAGTTAACGATTTGATAGGGTTCCTATCCATTTGTCCAATACGGGCTTACTCTAGGAAAATGTCCTTATTTTTTAAATATCAAAAATTTATCATTAAATGATTATAAAAATTGCACTATAACTGTTCATATACAAAGAAAAATAGTTGTTCTTTCACATTAAACAACCCGTTTGCTTCTAAAAGCTTTTTGGAATCATCAGGAGAGCTGTTTGTTTGCGAGCCTTGAAAAAATAGATATTTTAAGATTTTGAAATTAGATTTTTTACTAATTCAAAAAATTTCAAATACAAACCAAATTTTGCCTATTTGATACAGAACTAATAGGCTTGCAAACGTAGAAAACAGTTTTCAAGAATTCAAACTATAGACTGAGTTATTGATGATAATGTGGAAAAGTTTCTTGCTGGTCAAATTTACCCCGGTGATCAATGTTACCCCGTTTTACGGTACCTTCCTTCTGCCAACACTCTTATCTTTCCATCCACACCAAAATGGAATCAAAATTTATTAAAATAATACCACAAGAATAATTTACTAAATATATTATTGATGTTTCAACACAACCGCTTCATTATAGATAAATGTTCATACTATTTTTTCCTAGCACAGATAATTTGTTATTTGACATACATTTTCTTTAAAATTTATTATAAAATTTTCAGAAAAACCGTTAACACATCCAAATCGTTTTAAAGATGTGAATAAAGTGGAGAAATCTCAGCAAAATATGATTTAATATAAGTTTTGTTTATTTTTTTACATTTTTATAATTAAGAGATAAGCAAATATTTCATTCACATAGCTATACATAGTTTAATATACTGGTGATTCTCCGGGTGAACTAAAACAAATTTAATGCGATTACCATATCTCAAAGTCAATACATCATCGATACGAATTGAAATCTCCTTACTTTCCTGATGATAACATTTATTTAATTTTTTTTCTAAATGAACAGTGTCAACCTCTTATTGATTATTCAAAACATTAGGGGAGAATGAGAATACTTGATCCCTGGAGATACTTGATTCCTAAGCTATATCTCCAAACTGGAATGTCGTACAAAGATCAAATGTTCTAGAAAAATGTGCTAAATGGAACAAAACAGCAATGTTTGAAGCTCAAAAAATTTATTGAACTTTGTTTGAAAAATTTCACAAAATGTGACTTGAAGATCTTTTTTTATCATTTTAAAATGTTCCTAACATGAAAATATTATAACAAAAATATTTATTCTAATACATCAATCTTGCGAGTGGAAAATGTACTTCAAAACACAATATTTTCAAAGCGATTGAAAACTCCCAACTTTTTTCAGAAAAAGTTTTCTAAAATGTTGATTTTGGGTACAATTGATCCCTAATATATGGGTACAAATTATCCCGGTATATTCTTCTTCTCAATGGATCGTGATCACTGCTGATTACGAGATTACTAATATTTATCCAATAGCTAATATTCATCCATCAATTATCTGAAGAAAAGGGCTAAAATAATTGATTTTTCTGGTTTATATAAAATTGCGCCCGTAAGTATGCAATGTTATAAGGGTTGAGAATAAGCTATAGAAATAGCTATAGAGATTGTGAAATGAGAACAAACATGACCAAAATAGTCAATTAACATTCTATCTTGGGGTATTGTTTGATTTTTCCCATGGATTAGGGCTTCCTGAATAAAGGATCAAGTCTCCCTTAACTTCAAAAATATCGCTTTTTTACTCCCACGAAAATGCTTCTAGTTCATCTACGGGTTCCAGTTTCGTTCTAATTTTAGGAGCATAGAAACTTGAAGGTACACGCTGTCAGAAAATGTAAAAGAGTGCGAGTTGCTAAATTTTTCCAAAAAGATATGGTGAAAATAAGAAAAGGGGATCAAGTATCCCCACTCTCCCCTATTGTGTATTCTTTAATCATTGAAGCTCTAAAAGTTTCTAAAATATGAGGCAAAGAAGAGGAAAGAATCAATAAGTTTTCAAAAAAGGCATTAAGCATAGGAAACTGTTTGGAAATTTTTTTGGCTTAATATTATAACATAATCCATTTTTAGTTGCTTTCCGTCTTCAACCATCAAAGCCCTTTGCTTCAACGGGGATCAAGGTTAGGAAAAAGAGCTGGTTTATCAAGGAAGAAAATTGGGTAGTATTGATTTGCTTCCAATATATTACTCTATCCATTTTAATTGGACGTTTATGAAATGCCTCAAAGAAATAGGAGTTTCCTTAGGAAATGTCTAGGAGCGTAGGAGGTGTAGGACAATCATGATCGCACCATTTACCAAAATGGATCCAGATCTTTACCTTTAACCAACTAACACAACCCCTTCCTTGGATACTCGAATATGGATTCGCAGACGTATAGACGGTTTCCATACTTTGTGATACTAACCTATTTCTGGTTCTGACTATTTCAATTTTTTTTTAGTATGCAGGAGGTAGAGGTTGCCAGTTGAACTTAAAGAGTATCTTACTAACAATCCTTCCCTTCCCCCCATTGACTACTAGGACGTGGCCGGCGCCGTTATTAATCATATAAAAAAAGGGAGAGCATTAGTTTTGTGTAATGAGAACGGCTGCTAATCCTTAGCACCATTCTTTTGGACTTTGTTCAAAATTAATGGCCTCGAATAATCACGGAGTAGCAACCATTGGCGACGTAGAACTTGTTCTGCTTAGCCACGCCAGCGATCATGGAATTCGAAATGTATAGTTTGAAAAAAAAATGTAAAAAAAAGAAGTTCCTCTAGAATCGATTTGAAAAAAAAACCTGTAACGAAGCATTTCGAGTTCAATGATTTAAGGTGCATATGAGTAGTCAATCAAGCAAAGCTAAGCTAAGCTAGTTATTTTGTTGTTATATTTCAAGTTTTCAATCCGATTTTCTAGTTTTGATTTTTTTTCATAAATTTGTAGTAATTGAAGTCGTATGAAAACTTTTTTTTAACCTCGTGGGCTCCGGGGCCCGGGGCAATAGCCCCTATTGCTTCCTCCCCCTTAACCCGGCCTTGGTCTTACGTCTTATGTTGCATGTGTCAGATCTCAGGTCTTAAGCCGTAGGGCTCGTGTCTCATGTCTGAGGTCTCATGTTTCACGTCTAATGTCGCAAGTCTCAGATTTTAGGTCTCAAGTTTCAGGTCTCAAGTATTAGGTCTCAGATGCAAAGTCTCATGTATCAGGTGTAAACTCTCATGCCTCCGGTCTCGTGTCCTAGGTCTCAGGTTTCAATTTTTCACGGTTTTTCTAAAAACCATACTTAAATATAGGTAACAGTGTTTAACAAAAAATCTTGTATCTAGCGTGTATTTCAAAGGATTTTTTTTTTTCAAATGCGTCACAGTTCCGTCACATCCGGACGATCCCCGGCAGTGGAATGCGATTTTCCAACTTTCCCGACTGCGATCGCTGTGTTGGTGTGCAAGTGTGCCAACCAGGGTGGTCGTAGCACCGTGGCCAGTGGGTGGGTTGCATCTTTGAGCTAGCGCTACTGGTCGCGAGGATTATACCCTCGATGTTCGAAGCGCGCCCGGCTCAGTCGGCGACTTTAGCTCATCGGGTGCGCGTCTCTCTCTATCTAAAGTGGAGCTCCAAGTGCGTTTTGGGGGTTGGAACAGAAAAAAAGAAGTCCTTTGGCCGGTTTCCATTTCTCTGACCACTGCCCCAGTCGGTGCCCAGCGGTCTTGTGTTGTGTGTGTTTAATTTATTGTTACAAATTTTCTTAATTTTCCCAGTTACGGCGAAGGAGCAGCATATCCTGTCGGTATATTTTGTGTCTGATCAAGTGAGTTTGCGATAGTGAAAGGGGTTCCGGCTGCTGGCTGCCGGAGCTGCCAATTTATTCCATATATGGAAACGCATGGTACCTGAAGGCTGAAAATCGATCTTTGCGCTAAGTTTTGGGGTGATTTTGTTGGAGGAGTGATTTTTCTGCGAAACGATCAAGGTTTCTGTCGAATGAAAGTCTGTTTTCCGCGAATTTGAAAATTTTCTTTCCTAGGTGTTACCATATTTGGCTAAAAATAGTTCCAAATGGAGTGGGGCGATTCTGGTGGCAAAGATACATTACCGATGAATCACCCGGTGGTTGAGTGACGTTTTCAGAACATTAGTGTGTTCCAAATGATTCAATCTTTAAGGAACGAAACAGATCTTGGGGTGAACCAAAATGGCGATCGAGTACCAATGCTATGGTACTGAACTGTCGACGAGGTTACTTAGTCACCTTGAGCCAGTTGTGGTTGTGAATTGTTTGGGCGTGGGTGGATCAACGAAATGATTCAAGGATTCAAGGAGCGAGATTGAGCTGCCAGATTCAGTGATGGACAAGGATCTTGTGTGAAGCCCTAATTTCATTTCATTACGTAACCCCAACTGATTGAGCTGTACCAATCATTTGGCCCCGATCGTGGGGATTGTGGTGATACATGGGAGAAAAATAGCGAAGAATTGTGAACTTCGAGAAGAATCCAAGAGTCAAATACTGTGCTAGCTGTCTGGTGGTTGTTCAGCGGTGCGTTTCTAAAATAGACCAACTCGAAAAATGTCTAAAAATAAAGCGTTATAGGAATAACTCGATCTCGGCGCTGCTGCTGATCTCTCTCGTTTGGACTCCCGATCGGATTGGTCTCTGGAAAGACCTGTTGAGGAATCGCAGCTGCAGCATTCCCATTGCACCCGTGCGCTAGTTATAAAGAGACGAAGAAACCGAACCCCATCAAGTGAGAATCAATCACGAGGCCGGGAAAAGAGAAAAAAAAGTGCCACTTTACATAACAATTTCATAACGGGTGGAAATTCACAATTGTGGTGTGCATTTTTGACACCAGAGAGCGCGCTCGATCTATGGCTTATGACAGCACTTCGCGGTGACAAAAAAAAGAGAGGGAAAAACAAAATAAAATGTGATTGTGAAAATGCGTGTGCAGCTGGTGAAGAAATATAAACATCCATGTGTTGGTGGTGCTCAACTTGTTTTTTTTACTCTTAAGTAACAGCTACGATTGGGGAAAACATTATACTATTATCTTTCAAAAAAAAAATTGCTTTGAGAAGGTGTAAGTGCGTTTTTCGGTGTGTTGAATAAACATGCGCGCGTGGGTGGATGATTCTTGGGCTGTTTTTCTCTGAGTGCCTTGCTGCTAGGGATTTATGGACCATTGGATTGACGGATGATGGCAGGACACGAACGTGAAGGATTTTTCTGTACGTTGCAACACAAATTTCGATGACTGTGAGAAGGAAGATGTGCTTGGTTCAAGGCAAATCATTCGAGAGAGTGATAGTTCGTATTTAGCGTAAGAAAATGTGAAAAACAAATTGATCACATACATTTGATTGCAAAATGTGCTAAATTCAAAAATCAACAATAGTTCATGTAAAAGTAAAAATCAAAATTCCAAACTTTTTATATTAAACTGAAAATTAAAATACTGGATCACAAATAATATAGAAATCGGTGAAATTTTACCTTAAGACTGAATGAAGCAATTCTAAACTCTTTGGGAAAGGAAATGCAACTCGTGCAGACTTTTATAGAATAATAATATAAAATTTTGCTATTATGCCATGAAAGTAAAATGAGGTATCATTTTGCCCGAAAAACTGTGGTACAATGCTTAAATTTGGGTCTCACTTTTCAAATATGGATAGCACAATGATGTCAAATGTAGGTTTCATTGAAACCTTTACGATACCTTGTTTAGCCAACGAACACAAGAAACAAGTTTTGAGGCCATATTGATGCCACTTTGAGGTATAATTCACAGCCAAATATTGGCATCATTGTGGTATCAAACCCTTGTTTGAAACGCTGCACACAGGGGTAAATGCATCTAATAAGCGATCAAAATTATTTGCGGACGAACGGTAAACGGTAGACATTTGATGCCTTCGCAACATTTTTATATTTTTAGATGATCTATCAAATTCTTGAAAGAAAAAAGAGATTTTTTCACCTGGAAGGGAGAAAAGAAAATTATTTCTTGAAACAATTAGTTTAGAGACTTGATGTCTTGACAAAAGTTGTAGATCTTATTATTTTAAGCAACTTTGTTGAAGACACCATCAAGATCGCATGAAAAACATAAAAGTTACGAGCATTTTAAAAATAACGAGCATTTTAAAAATAACGAGCATTTTAACAAGTAATTTTGAGTTTTTATTTAATATCTTTTTTAGTATACGATTTACAAACTTGGTATATTTGAAAAAGTTGTTCAATTTGTTCAAACACACAATTTTGTGGAACATTTCAACTACATATTTCAACTAAGAAAGGAGATACAAAATATACAAAATAATGCCTTTTTTCAGAAAGTTACAACTTAAGAGTTCGGACGAGTTCGGATAATTTTTTGAGTGGGTTTTGTAGGTCAAGTTATTGACTTTCCATTGATACATAAATTTTACATTAGTTTTGGATAGATTTTCGGCAAACTAGCAATCAAAAATGAGATTTTTCCTCTAAAAACAGGAAAAATTGGGATTTTTTTTCTTCGAATTTTTAGTGTTTCTAGAGTAAAAAACGCATTATTGATTGCTAGTTTGCAGAAAATCTATCCATAACTAATGTAAAATTTATATATCAATGGAAAGCCAATAACTTGACCTACAAAACCCACTCAAAAAATTATCCGAACTCGTCCGAACTCTTAAGTTATAACTTACTGAAAAAAGGCATTATTTTGTATATTTTGTAGTATATCTCCTTTCTTAGTTGAAATATGTAGTTGAAATGTTCCACAAAATTGTGTGTTTGAACAAATTGAACAACTTTTTCAAATATACCAAGTTTGTAAATCGTATACTAAAAAAGATATTAAATAAAAACTCAAAATTACCTGTTAAAATGCTCGTTATTTTTAAAATGCTCGTAACTTTTATGTTTTTCAGGCGATCTTGATGGTGTCTTCAACAAAGTTGCTTAAAATAATAAGATCTACAACTTTTGTCAAGACATCAAGTCTCTAAACTAATTGTTTCAAGAAATAATTTTCTTTTCTCCCTTCCAGGTGAAAAAATCTCTTTTTTCTTTCAAGAATTTGGTAGATTATCTAAAAATATAAAAATGTTGCGAAGGCATCAAATGTCTACCGTTTACCGTTCGTCCGCAAATAATTTTGATCGCTTATTAGGTGCATTTACCCCTGTGTGCGCTGCTGGCCAAACGAGGCATCAATAAGCTTCCATTGAAATCTAAATTTGACGAATCAGTGGTATTCGCGAATGAAATCAAGAGAAAAATTTTGATATTGTACCACCTCGATTTGGGCAAAATAATACCAAATTTTGCTACCAAGACGTGATAGATTTTTTTACAATTTTATCGCACTTATAAGATTGAAACTGTGACTAGAATGATGCAAACATCTAGTAACGGTAGAAACCCACAGAAAGGCACCACTGAAACTGGACTGATTTTATTTTCTAAAACAAATTTTACAATTAATTTTTTCTATCAAAAAGGTACTGTGAATGCTCACAATAGAGTTTTTCGATCATTTTTTCATGAAAGTCTTCTCGGAAAACGTGAATGTTGTAAAAAATTAATCGTTTTTGTATCTATTACCTTTATTTCGCCAAAGAAATATTTCTTATCGCTTAGCTTTGAAAAACTTGTATTTTTTTACAAATGCTTCTCAAAGCAACGCCCGGTTGAAATCCATCGTCTTAAAAGCCGCAAAGCAGTCAAATAAAGTTCCGAAATATAGGGAAAAATAACCCTTGAAAAAACGATTCATAAGCCTTCACTTTAATCCCTAGAAAGCATAATTTGGTTTACAGGGTGGCCCCATTTTTTTTTAAATTTTGAAATACCCGGCTTTTTCCGGTTTTCCCAGTCATCAAATCAAGGTTTTCCAGACTATGATGGTCGGAAATTTTTAGCTTATTTCATTGACTTGGATGTGTCATCACATTTATATAATATTGAACATTTAGAATAAGGTTGCCAGAATTTTTCCAGCACGTAGACAGGCTGGACAAGTCCAGGCTATTTTATCTAAAAACCTGGCCAAATCCGAGCATTGGATTCCAATATTTCGACTAGAAATCCGGGTGAAAATGACCAAAACCCAGGAATTACTCAACACAAATCTAAAAAAAAACTTGAATTTTTTTATGATCAGCAGTTTCCAAATCGCATTTTGGGCTTTCAAAAAACTTTTATGATTATTTTTATGAAACTTGCTCAAAAAAATCGTTTCGACGCATAAAGGAAAAGTTTTACATCACAATTTTTTTTTGTTTGTTTTGGCAAATGAAGTGAAAAATCCGGGCAAAATCCGACCAACCGGGCCGGACCGGACTTTAGTCAAATTTTGTTTTAAATATCCGGACAAATCCGGATAAAACCGGGCAATCTGGCAACCTTAATTTAGTCGAACTTGGTTTTATTTTAAGGTTTATATCACACTAGCTGACCCGGTGTGCTTTGCTACACCTTTCAAAATCAAATGATATTTTCGGAATTCATTCAAATTTTTATTGTTTTGTTGGCATTTTAAAAAATTAAAATATAACATAATTCATAAGCAACCGCTATAAAATGAGAGATGCAGCTGGAGTTTCGAATTGATACATAAAAATAACTTAAACTAATGTTCTGAATCTTGATTTGTGTTAAAGATCTGATAATTTTAATCTGATTCTTTAAGGCGGAGGCCCTAAAAAGGAGGGCTCCAAATAATTCGTACGCAAACAATCCAACTAATAGAACATGGTTGTTTTTGGTTGATATGTTCTGAATTTATGCTAAAAAACTGATAAGAGCGATTAACTGCGATGAAAATTCTTGAGTTATGCATAAACTTGAAAGGAAGTACCAACCCCCTTCCATTCGCCCCATTGAATGGAGGGGTGAGAACTTAATATTCATAAAAGTATTTTTTGTACTCGAAAAATTTAAAGTTTTACCAATACCATACCAAGTTTTATTTCATTTGCTCTATCAATTTTCAAGTTATGCAAAAAAAAAGTACAGTAGCCCCCCTTTCCCCTTTATATCTTTCCGCTGAAAATGGTGGGGCTTCAATTTATAATAGAAACATTTCTCGAATCCAAATACCCTCACATGCCAAATATGGTTCAAATTTACTCGATCAGATCTCCAGTTATACTGAAAATTGTAAGGAAGACCTCTTCTCCCCCTTTTCATCCATCTTTTTGAAGGATTGAGGGATATCAAATATTCAAAGAAGCATTTCTTGTACCAAAATGTCGTTCCATGCCAAATTTTATTCCATTTGCTGTTGTAGTTCTTGAGTTATGCAATAAAAACTGTATGGAACTCTTTCCTTTCTCCCCGCTGGAAGAAGGAAGGGGTCTTATTAGCTTAATTCCATAAGCTTAATTAGTTTTTGAGTTATGTAAAAAATTATGAAAGAGGCCCCTCCCCCCTCAATATCTCCCTACTGGAAAGAGGGAGGGGTCTCAAATAACCATTGAATTATTTTTCGTATCCAAATACCTTCCCATGCCAAATTTGGTTCCATTTGCTTTATTAGTTTTTGAGTTATGTAAAAAATTATGAAAGAGCCCCCTCCCCCTTTCTACTGGAAAGAGGGAGGGCTCTCGAATAACCATTGAATTATTTTTCGTATCCAAATACCTTCCCATGCCAAATTTGGTTCCAATATCTTGATTAGTTTTCGAGTTGTATGATAAATTGTAAGGTAGTCCCCCTCCCCCCTTCCTATCACCCCATTGAGAGGAGGGAGGGTTACCTAATATTCATAGAAATATTGCTTGTTCCCAAATACCACCCCATGCCAAATTTGATACCATTTACTTGATGCGTTCTCGATTTATGCGAAAAATTGACTTTTGCTTGGGAGGCCCCTCCCCCCCTTCATGTTAGGGGGAGGGGTCCCAAACTATAATAGGAACCTTCCCCTGCTTCCAATACCCCCACCTGCCAAGTTTCACGGAAATCGGTTCAGTAGTTTCCGAGTCTATAGGGAACAGACAGACAGACAGACAGACAGACAGACAGACAGACAGACAGACAGACAGAAATTCATTTTTATATATATAGATTTTCTTCAAATGATTAAAACACATTCTACACAAAATCGTTGTAGCTGTAGAAAAGCGGAAGTTGACTACACTTTTGAACATATTTAAAAAAAATGTTTTTATTCATATTTTTGATGGATTTTAGGCATTTAAAACTTTTTTTCATGGATATTTTTAAACAATATTCTCACAAAAATTAAAAACGGTGTGTGAAATAATGTTTTCAATTAATCAGACCTGTCACAAGTGTCACAAATAAATATTTAAAAAAATCAGTCCTCATTGTGAGATCAGTCCTCATTATGAAAACCAAAAGTATTCAAATGGATCAAATTTAACAATCTATCGTGTTTTTTTTAAGTCACGGATGCCAATTGAGTCATTACAGTTCACAAAATTCATGCCTCTAGGAATTAAAAAAAAAACATTCTGAAGTGCATTCAATCATAAAACTCGCTCGTTAAAGATAATTCAATTAAAATGTTGATTTCAACGGTTGTACTCATTCGTTGTAATAGATGCAATTTCAAATGTTATAAATTTTTGACTAAAAATTGATCTCACAGATTCTCACCGATTGATCATAGTTGCATCATTAGAGCGCTGAAAAATATGACTTTTTACTCCCATACATTTTCTCGATGTCTTCGGGTCACCAACCATCAGTGTCAAACTTGAGGTGATTTGGTTGATTCCTGAGTTAGCGCAGCGCGTTTCAATTCTGTATAGAAATTTGTATGAAAAAAAGAAAAAGTTGCCCATTGAATCATCCAGGATATTCAAATAAGCTTGAAATTAAGTAGAACTTTGATTTTTTGTTTAACTATTCTTTAGCTTCATTTTTAGTTAACATGACCAGCAGCTAAACATTTCATTAAAAAACGTAAAGCCATTTCAAAATAAAAAATCTGAATCCATTAAAAAGTACTTGAAAATGGCAGGCATTGCATGCTAGAGCTTTTAATTATTTCAGTAAATGTTTTTGCAAAGGTTATATAAATCAATAAATTTGCTGGCTATGCAAAACATTTTTTTGAGATTTTTTTAAATCCTACAGATTACACAGCTTTCATATAAGCAGTCAAAAACGCGAAAATTTAAAAAATTAATTTTGAAAACATTTTTTTATATAAAGTTATATTTCTTTAAACTTTTGGTACATTTCTGGCGATTTTTGAACGAAAAATTTTGTTTACCTATACAAATTTCCATACAAAACTAAAACTCGTTGCATCATACTTTTCAAAGTTATAGTTAAGTTTTCGTATAATTATAGTAGTTATGATTTTATGAACACTTGTTTTATAGCATTTTTTATTTATCTAAACTTAAAACGAAAATACCGTAAAACCTTCCCCTGCTTCCAATACCCCCACCTGCCAAGTTTCACGGAAATCGGTTCAGTAGTTTCCGAGTCTATAGGGAACAGACAGACAGACAGACAGACAGACAGACAGACAGACAGACAGACAGACAGAAATTCATTTTTATATATATAGATTTTCTTCAAATGATTAAAACACATTCTACACAAAATCGTTGTAGCTGTAGAAAAGCGGAAGTTGACTACACTTTTGAACATATTTAAAAAAAATGTTTTTATTCATATTTTTGATGGATTTTAGGCATTTAAAACTTTTTTTCATGGATATTTTTAAACAATATTCTCACAAAAATTAAAAACGGTGTGTGAAATAATGTTTTCAATTAATCAGACCTGTCACAAGTGTCACAAATAAATATTTAAAAAAATCAAAAAAACTTTGATCACCGGGGTAAATTTGACCAACAATAAACTTTTCCACATTATCATCAATAAGTCAGTCTATTGTTTGAATTTTCGAAAACTGTTTTCTACGTTTGAAAGCCTATAAACTGAGTATCAATTCAATTTCATAGCGTAGTAAAATTGTAATCCACAATTTTGCAGTTTAAATCGATTGAGACTCGAAATCAACTGAACTATTTCAAAACCCTGAACACTGAAATCAGAACCCATGAATTTGAAGTTCAACATAGAATTTTCAATCAGAGATCAGTTTCTTCAATCAGTAATTCAGAATAAAGCTGTACTGGATATTTGGGCCAAATATTACGAAAATTTTTAATCAGTCGAATATTCAGCGTACCAAACAGTTGCGCCAAATATTCGGTCGAAATTGTTGCAATTTTTTTTTTAAATTACAAAATCAAAAATAACAATTTGTTTGATGTAGTCATAAAAGTTTTGAACTAAACATTGTAGAGCATTGCTAAGTCCTCTACTGCATACGACCCCATATATAGTCTCGAAGTTTTTCTACAGTTCTTAAGCTGCAAACAGTTGCAAATAGCTGAAAGCTAACTCTTGAATCTCATAAATTTGAGCTGGTAGAAAACAAAAACCAAAAGCAAATTTGGATTCTGCGCCCTCAAATCAGTCAAAACTAACTCTAAAACCTTTGGCACTACGGAAAAATGTGACCCAGGAAACATAAAAACGTATCAGAAATGATAACTTAAGTCGTTTACAATGGTGTTGCGAATCGCAATTCCAACTGCATAGAGAAAAGATCGTATAAAATGTCGTCTAAAGTCAGTTTAAATCGGATATGATAGAAAGTCGGCCATGTCTGTGAAATTTGAAATGATTTTGCTCTCGCACGGGGTTTAAGTGAGAAAATTATCGTCATGTTCTCTCTGCAACCAGCTGCGCTTCCAGATGGCTAAAAATCAGATGTGAATTCATTGATATTGACCAATGAGAGAACTGGAAAAGAATGTCGCTGGCAACGATTTGAAGGCTATGAGAGCAAAATCTTGCGCTCTCTTGCATTCTTCTGATAGGTTGTTATATAAAAAAAGCTTGGCTTTCGGTTGCCCCTAATAAAAAAGAATTTATAGTTAAATTTAACGTGTTTTAATTTTCTGGCAACAAATTACCCAACCTCCCTCGTTACAATTTTCTTTCGGACAAATATCGACTAACGGCTCTCTCCTGCATCGGCGCGTCTCGCAAACGCTTCTCCTGTCGCTGCTCCCGTCGATCCACGACGAAATCTGGTTGATCTGCTCCCGGGGAACCTTTGAGCTTTGACCGGTGTCTCGACCATCGCTTTCGTCGCACATTTCGATTCGGCAGCCCGATTCCGACGTCATCACCTCGTTGGTCACAAACTGGCCGGAAAAGGCACACATGGCCGTGCGGTTGAACTTCAAGGGCAGCCCATCCTTTCCACGCCCAAACAGCTGTCTCAATTTTCGCGGCGATGGTTGATTTGAACCGACTTCGTGGGATCCACATGACGTCTTGAATCCCGTTTCGGATCACTTGCGAAACTCGCGTGATGTGTCGATTCGCACTTGTCACGATTCTCCTCCGAACCAAACCAAATCACTCCTCCGTCGCGGTTGAGTCCAAACAGAAAGTCCTAAGCCGAGTCCGAGCCTCGAGAGGAAGAAAAGCCGTTCTTCCGGTTCCACGTCATCTTTTTCCGACCCTCGTGATGCACACTTTGCCGCAAACGTTTTCCTCTTTTTTTTGTTTTTTGTTGACTGCTTCCCGCTAAGAATTTCGTCCGATTTTTTGCCAAATTTGGCCATTGCGAGCAGTTTTCGGGTCGATTTTGCCCCGTGATTTCTGGACTGGGATGTTATTATTTTTCGGTTCACGTTGAGGGTAACTTAATGAAAAGTTGGGTTTTTTCTAAAAAAAAATGTTGCCAATTTTGCTCAAATCATATCGAATTACAGTCAACTCAAACATTAATAAAATCAAATGTAACAAGGTACGAATAAGGTGTCGCATAGCGCCCGATTGGTGTAGTTTTCATCGCTTAAAGAAGAAATAAAATTTATGTATGTATTGCCTCCACTTGGTAGATAAAAACCGTTTTTTCAACTTTCCAAACATTAGAAGAATATAGCTACAAAAAATTTTTGCTAGATTTTTTTGTTGCCTTGTTTTATCGAACAAAGAAAAAAAGAAGTGAAACCAGTCAATTTTAACGCAATCATTTTGTTATTATGTTTGTCTGTTGACACAAAACCTTTTTTTTCACAGTTCAAATGCCTACAACGATATTTTCCTGGTAAAATTCACCTAAAACACAAATATATTTTAAGTATGGTACCATGCACAAACTTCAAGTGTCTAAACACACTCTCATTGGACAGCTCTTAAAAATTTTTTGCAGTTTTACTAAAAAGTTATTTTTAAAGGATATTTTAAGTTAATTTTCACTGGATTTTTTTTTACATTTTCTCAAATTTCTAAATTTGAACAGAAATTGAAATATATTAAAGCTATAAAAAGTGTAGGGGAACTAGGGGTTAGACGCCCACGTGAAGCAGAATCTTTTGAACCTCATAAATGAAGAATACAATCCAATAAATTCGAAAAAAGCTTTGAAATGGGTACTGTTCTACACCGTAAATAAATTAACCAATAATATAAGTCTTAATAGTTAAATTATAAAGGGCTTTCTAAATTATGATTTCCATTTCGTTAGGGGCTAAGTGCGTATATGTGTGTGCCCAAACGCGCAATTAAACGTTTATAACATGTTTGTTGATAAAAGTGCGCCAGAAAGTGTTTGACAGGTAAAAACACTTGTATTTCACTTCACAGATTGAAAAATGTATTGCTACGCGCAGTGTTGCCAGATATACTGACATTCTTGTGAAAGTTAATTAAAACTTAATGAAATTCAGGAATTTCAAATAACTCCGTTTATATTAAAGTTATGTTTTGCAATTTAACAAAGAAATTTCTTTTAAAGTATTGTGATGAAAATTGTACAAAAATTTAAACAAATATGAAACATAGTTAAAGATAAGCGGACATGGCCCCGCCTTGACCTTGATAATATAAATAAATATTAAATTAGGATATATTTGGTTATTTTTATGAATGTAAAGACCCAAGTTTTTGATTTCATTTTTCGTCAAATATACATACGTGATATAAAAAACTTAAAAGGTCCACAAATGTTTATAAACACATAAAAGTGTAAATAGAACAAACCGTAATTTTCAGAAATCTCGAAAAAGTGAAATACGTGGCGCATCTTAAACGCTTTGCGCATTTTGTACCATTTGAAGATTTCTTGATAAATTACGACCACCAATTTGAATAAAAAAAAAGTGAAATTTGAAAGATCAACTTAAAAAATAGTTTACGGATGACTTTTAACTAAAATAAGGCGCTCAATAGGAGATCGTTTCCTATTTTACTCCCCAATTTTTTAATGATGTCGAATTTGTTGTTAATAAGTTACAAAAAATACACCGTGCCGTGCGTCAAGATGAATTGTATATTTATTTTTAATTTCCGTTTTGTGTTTAACTCTTGAATTAAACACTGTCACTGGAAAATATAATATTTCTCTCTTTTTACATTTCCAATTTCGCAATAAAGAGTTCTGAATTCAAATTATTACTTTAATTCACTTGTTTTTTATGATCGATGGTGTTTTTTTAATGATTGTTATGACATGCGATACTTGAACGAATTTTAAGTGACTTTTTGAATGTCTCATCCTATTCTTCGAGACAGCTCTGGGTTCCGGTGAAATTTGATTTTTTTTTTCAATTCAATGGTAATTGGAGAAAGATCAGAGTAGTTTTTAAATTACAAAACTTATGATTTACATACCACACATTCTGTTAACTATTGAATTCTAACAAAGAAATTCAAATAATATTTCTTAATTTTATTTTGTATTCCATGATCTTGAATCCAAAACTGAATTTAGATTTCCATTTGTAAATTTTCGCGGTTTTGGGTCTGAATTTCCGATTTTTTTTCGTTTTATTCCCGTTTTTCTCGTTTTTTTCCCGATTTTCGCGTTTTTTTGGCCACCCTGGATCTAGTATGTACATTAGATTGTCCCAAATGATCCAACTTTCGATAAAGTTATAAAAAAATAAAAATTTAAATATGAATATAAATAATTTTTTCTGAAAAATTTCATCCCACCGAACGTGCCATCCAAAAACTTCTATGTGACACAGTTCAGGTGTCTGTGTCACATAGAAGTTTTTGGATGGCACGTTCGGTGGGATGAAATTTTTGAGAAAAAATTATTTATCTTCATATTTCCAAAACACAAATACGAACTTGAAAATTCCATGTTGAAGTAAGTATGCGACTTTTGATTGCTTGGATA
Organism: Uranotaenia lowii; assembly: GCF_029784155.1. NCBI lineage: Eukaryota > Metazoa > Arthropoda > Insecta > Diptera > Culicidae > Uranotaenia > Uranotaenia lowii. The sequence goes on along the minus strand of NC_073691.1, from coordinate 194,474,137 downwards.
GTTCGAGCTGAGTTTAACTCCATGTCATCGACTCAGTTGGCTAGCTTGGTACCGACAGAGCTATAGCCGAAGTCATTTGTTGAAAATTTGATAGAAGAAATAACACAACGTAATAGAATAGTGACTGGATCTAGCATTGACTTTTCATCTTCCATGGCGACCGTCAAAATTTGATCTGGATTCAAGATAGGGAACCTCGATCTCCATCGAAATGCAAGCTTACCCGAAAGCCTCTTGTTTCGATTGAATCGTAGTCATAAATTTGACACCCACCTTGGTCCGATTTTCGGATAAACAAACAGTTTCTAGGACCCGGTTCGGTTCAAGAATGTTCCGCCACTTTTGGGTGAATCATTGAGTGCTGTCAAAATTAACCAATGCATCATTGTGCAAACAATTTCAATCGAAATCTGTTCCCGTTTTCGAGTGCAGGGATGGGTGAGACGCCGCGTTTGGCGGGTTCATTTTAATACCATGAGGTGAAAAATGCTCTCACCCCGAAGCTATTCGAGGAAATGCATCACAAATTGTCTTAATCCACGGGGTGGTGGTCGTTATTCGAAGAATTTCTGGCGGCGACCGAATCAGGGTTATTAAAAACCGATCCCGAACGGTCGGTTGCAGCCGTCTAGTAGAGAAGGAACAAGGAAAGTGAAGTAAATTTCCTTGCCGAGAGTGTTTTGTTTTTTAAAAATACCATCGAAGAGGTTGTACCCGTAGATCAGGGGTTTAAAGCTAGGTTTTTTTCTTATTTTCAACGTTTTTTTCTGGTCGTTCGAAATTATGCTAAATCAGAGCAGATTTATGGATGTTATTTGTTCAACAGACTTTCCACGTCAGCAAGTTCCTTCCTAGAAGTTTCTTGAAATACGTTTATGTGGTAATCAGCTTTGAAGATTCGTTCAAGAATGGCTAGCTCGAGGGTTTATTAGAGACAAGTTTTTAAATTCCGATTCGGACTGACCTAGATTGCACCATATTGTGATGAAAGAATTTGTAGATTTTTTCATAATAAAAAAACGATAGAACGTTGCTCAACAAACGAGAGCGTTGAGAAAATTTCAAGAATTGTAACAAGATAATGTCTTCTTCGAGTCTTGATGTCCATAGTCCATTTGCCCATTTGAGGAACAAAAATATAAATTTAATTGAACAATGTTGTAAAGGAAAATTTTGAAATAGTCATAGGATAGGATAGGAGCTGAATTTTTCCTCCCTTCTGGGTATTTGTGTTTCGACTCAGTTCGATGTAAAAAGTATACTTATCATACAAATGAGCTGCAATAATTTTCCCTAAAAAATATTCAAACCGTCTCTTTGGTCGTGATTTTATGATTCATACGAATCAAAATTTAGAGATTCACTCAGACACGTCTGTCGCTCACAAGAATGTATCAATGAATGACTTTGTTTTGATCGTTTTGCTTAGGGACAGAGATGCCAATGTGCCTGATTTATGAGGATTTGCCTGATTTTTTGAGGATTTGCCTGATTTTTAGAGGCTCAGCCTGACAACCTGATAAACCATTGATTCTTCTAATTATGAAAATATGCCTGATTTAGCCTGATTTATACGAATGGGATGCAAAATGGATAGTAAAGAACTAGATTAGGAATGCTGAACCTAAAAAGTGAAAATTTGGCTAAATCAAAGCAATCGAAAGATTCCCTTTAATTCTTTTCTTAAAAGGGGAATTCAAGGGAATCTTTCGATTGCTTTGATTCAGTCGAATGATTCAACCAAGTAGGCTCACAACACATATTAGAGTGAAAATGTGGGGCGATGAGTTCCCTGATTTTTGAAAAAAATGTTGGCAACCCTGCTCACAAGAATAGATCAATGACTGCCTTTGTTTTGTTTGTGTTGCCAAAATATAAAACGTTGTCATAGAAATTTTATTTTATTCAATTTTTCTTCAGTGTTACCGAATTGAACTTTTGTTTTATTTTATTTATCCAAAAACTTTATTTATTTTTTGCATATCCTCCATCTCATCACTACACCTCTTTGAATTCATGAAAAGTCAAATGAACACTCGAAGTACATTATATTCTTTCCACTATTTTATGATACTCACAAGAACAAAAAATATGCAAACGTTGAGTCAGCAAAAGAAAAATCTTCTCTAGCAGCTGCAAACACTCTTCGGAGGGCTTCCGGTGCTCAAAAATTCCAAAATCTAAGATGTGTTTTTCTTAGCCGTTCGGATGTGGGGTCAGCGTAATGCTCAAATTTTCCGAACCACATGTTGCGAATCCCAAATTGTTTCCTTCCTCTCTTTCTGGCTCGAGCCGGATTCCAACCACGCACCCTAGAGAGATGATTTATTTTATTTTTGCCCGCGCCCACCTTTCGAAAAATCCTCAGAAAATCAAAAGTGAACAAATACCATTTAAAAAATAAATTCGCAACGTTTTGAAATTTACAATGCAGCAGAAGCTATATTTCATTTGGCGATAGGAAAAAAAAAACCTTCCAACTCGGCGCCGAAAAAAAGGTGATTTTTCTGTGCCTGATCTGCAGCTGATCTATTTTCGGAAAATCGGATCTATTTGCTGTATCCCGATTTAAGCGAGAGATTCTACCCCTTCAAAGTGGTGGGTGGATTCCTTCTAATTGAATTCCCTCGGAAAGTCGTTAATTTCGTGGTGGGAAGTACAACCCCCCTCCCCGAGCTGCCTTTCCTTTCAGATTCACCCGATCCGTTGATGCATGTGTGTTGGTGTCATTGAGAAAAGTTCGAGTTATTCATGGTCGATCTGATGGTGATGGAAAGCAACTTTGTTGTAATTTGGCGGAATTCCGCCGAAAACACTTTTCTCTCTGACGCCCCGCTGAAAATGAATCGATTTTGCATGACTGGATGGCAGCGATTTTTTGGACCAATGCCTGCACTAAAATTACTGGAACCATCAACCTGGCAGATGAGGGGTTGGACGAGCGTTTTTTACTGGATTGATGATTAATGAAAAAATTCCCCAGTTTTTGGAATTTATAAATTCACACCTGGTTCTTTAAAAAAAATTAATGGGAGGGATTTTTCAAATATCTTATCGGGGAAAACACAGTCTTCAACAAATGGATACTGCAGGGGTTAAAAATGATGTGATGTAGCGTATTTGTCACGTCTGGCCAATTTTCTATCATCACGATTCTTATTTCAAAGTAATGTTCGAGTATCGTAGATTGTAACAGAGAATTAACATAATATACTAAACATCAATGTATGAAATTTTTCGAGGATGTCTTACAGTGTTGCCAATATGATCATGCTTCAAATGAATTTTCAAATGGACAGCACACTTAAACATATAATTGGATGAAAATGTTGCTTTTTTACGAAAACTGGAAATGGAAAGATTTTTAAATTTAGCCGGACTACTCAGAATTTTTTTTTTTACTTTTACGTGTCACTGAAAATTAACAAAACCTGTAATTTCAAATTGTTTTCTTTGAAAGTTAACGAAGATTCATTTATTATTACAGCAAATGTCCTGTACAAGAGTTGTACACTAAAAATTAAATGTCACGTAATCATGTTTTCGACCTGTAAAATTACGATAAATGTCCTGCTCCTTTTTTGCTCCTTTTTGTTACAGGATATTTGCGTAATATTACAGGAAATAATTTTTGCTGTGTAGGTAGAAAACCTAAGATAATGAGACTAAATGACTTAAAAAAAAATCGTGCTAAAAAGTGTTAATATGTTGAGTAAAATTACTTATAGCTGCTTTCCAGCCAAAATTGGCAAATATTTATTCATTCATTGGTGAGTGACCCAAAGAGCGAACAGTCTATATGTATTTCAAATGGGCGTTCGCAATTTGGCGAATGAACAAAATAAATTAAAAAAAAAATGGGAGAAAAAATCAATGAATTAATTTTTATGGTAACAATCACGGAAACCCTATATTTATAGTATATAGTGCCGCATCTGGCTAGAATTAACCTGAAGGGAGGAAAAATTTTGTCACAATTTTATTTAAACAAGCAAATGTGATGTCCAATAATATCTACTTTGCTGATTATAAACTGTTTTGCCATTGATAAACACGAGCTGCCTGCTGCTGAGGGCACACTAGCTACACTTAATCATCATATTTATAATTTAATCAATTATACTATTATAGTTGAATCTATCATATTCATAGCTGTATGTGAGAGGTCAACCAGGAATGTATATATTATTATATTTATTATATTTATGATTAAATGCAAAAAATCAATCTTTCATTTGTTGTTGAATCTACCATATTTACAGTTTAATCAATTGTGTATATCATTACAGTTGAATTCATCATATTTATAGTTGAATGTGAGAGGTCAATTAGAAATGTATAGTTGATTCTATTATTTTTAAAGTTGAATGCATGAAAGCAATCATACAATTGTGGTTAAATCTATCATATTAACAATTGAATCAATTATACCATCATAGTTGAATCTATTATATTCATAGTTGATTGCGTAAGGTCAATCATCAGTTTATAGTTATTGAAATCTATTATATTTATAGTTGATTGCACTAAAAATCAACTATGGTTTGATGATTGGTATAACTAGCTGAAATAGTTCTCCGTGTATTATTGTTTGTTTTTTTGGATCTTGGTCGAAGAATTGGTTTCTCCAGTAAGCTGGTCGCTCGGGGTAATGTCAACGATTTCTCGTGTTCTGTTTCTTTCGACGAAGTTTCAGAGTTTTCTTCTTTCTTCTTCCCCATCTGATCACTTGAAGCTCTCCGTCTTGTTGGTTTGTTACCGCTGTTTCCACCATTCCGTCAACGTTCTTATTACCTATCGACAATCTGAGCGCTACCTTTCGATGCGTTTCGTCTACAACTAGCTCACCATCGCTGTGCGCCTAGCCTTCCCCAGCAAAGTATCCTAAAATCTCACTCTAATCTTTTCTTCATAAACCGAAGGTAGCGAATGTTATCCTTCGGCGCCTTCTCTCAATACCCGTGAGTTAACAGACGATTGTTTCGAGTTCGTTTGGACCAAGTTGTTTTGAAACAATTTCACAGCAAGTAGGCGAGGAGTGAGCGGGTCTCTCAATGAGTTTGTTTACCAACATAAGATTATTTGCACAGCTTTTCTGTGGTTTGTTGGTAAACAAACTCCTTGAGTTCCGCAGATGCATAGCCTAAATAGCCAAAATAGCTGAATCGGGAATTTGATATACGATAACACCCGAAGAAGAAGAATTTCCCGAAGAATCTCCGAATGGAGGTTTCGTGGCTATTTTTTTCACGGATTGCTATGATTATTATTTTATTAATGGCTTACTAGATTGAAAAAAAAATCATACTCGTTATGTTCTCGTTTTGAAGGACCGTTTTAATGAATTTAACATATTCTGACCTCAAAGAAGTCATTTTCATCATTTGTTGGAAATTAAAAGACATGGATAGCAAAGATGAAAAATGCAATTGAAATTTATGTAAAACATTGATATTTGGTCACTATGGGGGCAACCTGAGCACTCTTCTGCGGTATAATGGAAACCGTTTTTAATAATTTAATGACCCCGAAGAATAATTTCTTTTACAAAATATTCAAGGTACAGCGAACCTCCGCGTCTCCTCAGTTTGCTACTGTGGGTCCATGGGTACAATAAGAGGATCATGGCCGTGCGGCCTCAGAGCTTTGGTCCCACCCGGAATTGAGATTGAACCACATCAATCTAACGGCTCTAACGGGGGAAGGCGTACTATTACACAATGATGAATCCAATAAAGATTCAGCAAATACTCTGTGACCTCTTCTCTCAGGGACTTAACGCCAGACTCAATGTCCGGCGTGTCCTCGTAGTGACTCGAGGTTCTCTCTACTATCCATCGTGTGCCGATCGAGTGCTGCATATTCTGGAATTGCGCTTTTTAAAGCACACTCTCGGTCTATAGGTACATTTCCCATATTTTTGGATAACGTGTCCAAACTGAAAAGACATCGCCTAACTGGATGAAAGTAGGATGTTGTGAATCTTTAACCACTTTGTTAGCTGCACTCACTGGCAGCTGGATAAGTGTCATTTGCTCCTTACCATGAATTCTGCATTGATAGCTAACGCATTGCACATTTCTTCGTCTAGTGTTACCTCGTCAAAGTTCTTGGCCTTGAGCAGAGCATACATTTTTCAAGGATCACAGTTAACATGTTTGTTGATTTTCCTTCACCAAAACGATTCAAATCCTTTATGACTACTAGCCAAGCTTCAAGGGACTGGAAAAGTTTGACTGCCTTTATGGACATTTTTGGTCTCCAACTTCTTCCCCTGTACTTCGTTTTCATTTGGTGTCTTGGGTCGCACGAGATTCATGTTACCTGCACGAGTTTTTCAGACTTCTCAGGAGTGTAGGGGGAAGTCGTCTATGGCCGGACATCGTCTATGGCCGGACAACATAGATTTTTCGAAAACACAATATCCTAATAATGTTTAAACGCCAAGAAAATAAAGTAAATGGTAGCCTGATATAGTGTTAGAAATATGGTAATCCAATCTGAAAAGGTAAACGAATGATAGGCATCTAAAGCTTTTGCCTAGTAGTACGGAGAGGATCGCCTAAACTTTGCATTTGTATTGAGGTCAGTTTTTTCGGCTTGTAAAATTTGAACTGCACATGAACGACATCGTTGATTTGTTATTTTTCGACCACAGTAGATATAAGATAACAAAACGGAAGTTCAAACGAAATATTAGGAAAATGAAAAAAAGTGCGATTTCTCTATGACCGGACATCAAATTGTTGTCTATGACCGGACAAGAAAATATTCAGAATGATAGATGTTTTTAACTTGAAACTTTCATTTTTTCATCTCTATAGCACCCCCAAATGGTTTGCAGAAGATAAAAGTTCAATAACGAAACTATTTTGGTCCTCTGAGAATCTTAAGATTTTGCTGTCCGGTTATAGACAATTATTCTCTTGTTTTTTCGAAACAAATGTTTCATTCTGGTTTGTCAAAAAAACTTTTATGACTGGCTTCATAGAACGTTCAGTATTGGAAAACATATATTCACAAGACCTGTGCAAGTGAATTCAGTCATTTTGCTGCGTTTTTGTACCATTGGTGACAACTTTGGTGAAGTAATTCGTAGTGTCCGGCCATAGACAACACTTTTGGAAATGAGTGAAAATTAACATGAAATGATTTCTCTTACCGCATGAATATGTTGTAAATTAAATTTTTTCTAATATAGTTAAGTGGTCATAATATTGATACTCTTCAAATCAGTAGAGGAACCAATATTTACAAAAATCTATTTTTAAAGTTATTGCTTAAAAACCTTAAGTGTCCGGTAGTAGAAGACTTCCCCCTACAGCTAGCTTGGTATAATCTTTCATCTGTGGCTTACGACTGGGGACTAACCATTTGGAATTTAAGTTACCACAACAACTCTGATGTCTGTCTTACATCTTTCAAGACCTGATACAGAGTGGATCTAAAGCCTCACGAATATCCAGGATCAGAGTTGAGTTTTCTAAGCTGTAAATTTGCATGGATTTGCAGACACGTACGTTTCCCCTCCTAACCACGAGAAGGTCGACCTACCACCCAGAGAAACCAAGGGGTTTACCAATTTGCCTCAAGTTCCGGCATAGTTCGTTATGGTTTGTTGGTAGAAATTTTGTTGAAGGTTGGAGCTGTGGAACGACGTGCCGCGTTTAAGGACTTCGGAACACCGCCTAGGCTTGAAATTAGGGAAGTCGGACGACGTTGAAAGATAACTGAACGCAGGGTAACGTTAAAAGCCTTATCAGAACCAGAACAATGGGGGGTTAAGATGGACGTTGGGGCAGCGAAACTTCAAGCGGCCTTGAATGGCAACGATATACCAGGCAGCGTTGAAAAACCTTGGAACCGTCGATGCAGGATCTCAGAACTTTAGAGTGGAATGCAGAAGTATAGCTTCGAAGAATCTCGTGACTTTTATCAGAGACATTTCTAAAACAAATAGTAAAAAGATCGATTTTCAGCCATCGATGTTCTAGTCCAGTGAAAACAATTCAAATTTACTAAACTTAATTTTCCTCCTTCTTTCCAGAGTGAAAACGCAGCATTTTTAGTGGTAATACTCGGGTAGTGAAGAAAAAATAAGCTATCGACGAAACGAAAACCGGTTAACCTTTGGAACATATCAGGCGTTCGACGATCGACGACGAAAATACAAAGCGAGGTAAAGCCTCAACTCACGGTAAGAAGTGTCCTAGTGCCGCCTGCTGGAAGGGCTGCTCCCAAAAGCCAGGAAAGACCCCGGGTGCTCAATGTGCCTCAAGCTCGAGTGAGCCGTGTTTAATGTTTGCTCGTGGATCGAAAGCTACCCTCAGTGCGAAAGTGCAAGTGTTTTGCCCGTGAAACCTTTTGGACCCGCTGTCATTGACCATGGCAGACCATGACTTTGCTCCGAGCTTCACCCAGAAGCCGCAGCTTCGACAGGAAGACGACGGCAACCGGTTAGTGTTCGAGTGTCAGCTCATCGCGAAGCCGAAACCGGCCATCGAGTGGTACCGCAGCGAGGAGCTGCTGTCACAGAATGCCCGCACCAAGTTCAAGATCCAGAACTTTGGCGAGAACAAGTACTTCGTGGTGCTGGAGCTGGACGACGTCATCGATACCGATGCCGGCCTGTACAAAGTCAAGGCCAAGAACCGAATGGGCGAGGTGTCGGCGTCCATCAATTTGAACTTTAGCCGTAAGTAGAAGGGGATTTTAAAACCTGTTGTGAATTAGCATTGGTGTGGGGCTTGGGACACGGCATGTTCTGAAGTTGAAAAGTCAGAAGAAATACGGTTCGGAATTCACGATAAAGAGATTTATTCCGCTCATCTCCCAGTAAACAGATGTAACTTAATTTGCAGGTAGGCCTCGGAGCCAGATCCCGGCAACGTTACACGATTTGTCTATGTATCGTGTGACCAACATCTTTTAAATATGTGCTCGTGATTCTCGTTTTTAAGCTTTTTTTTCCTCAGATTTAAGCTTTTTTTTCCTTGAGAGCATAGGAGATGGAAACTTAAATCTGAGGAAAAAAGCTTAAATCTGTCAAAAAAAAGGGGAAATCTGAGAGATGTGCTCCACGCGATTTGAATAACATTGCCGGGATGTGGCTCCGGGTAAGTGCCACGAAATAATCTGGTTGAGACGCTTGGACGCAGAGATGCCAATGTGCTTGATTTTTCAGGATTTGCCTGATTTTTCGAGGATCAGCCTGACAACCTGATAAGCCATTGGGTTTCCCTGAATTTTGAAAATAAGCCTGATTTGGTCTGGTTTTGGCGAAAGTGATGAAAATGGGTTGTGAGGAGCTGCATATGATACCCATTGCTGAAGTGAAAATGTTGATCGACGACCAAAAAAAAAAGGTCATCACTTTGATCGAAATTTCCTTTAGTTAGTGACGTATCTTGATTCTTATTCCACCAGTCCCTGATTTTTGAAATAAAATGTTGGCAACCCTGATTAGAACCGCTCCCAGGGAAACACGCTAGCACGTTCCAATTCGGGTTAGTATGTTTCCTTCCGGACACGTTTTTGCCTCAGAAGCCGACTGCTACGATTGAAAATCTGTGGATCTCACAGTGCTGATCAGATACCGAGAAAAACACAATCACAACACGAAAAATAGCGTGAAACACAACATTTGGAGTGCTGACCAGTGATGCCACATTTAAATCGGTATTTTTTAACCCAGAAAAAAATCTATTATCGACATGGAAATCCTAAAAATCGATATTTTGTGGTGTGTATAAAAACTATGGTCAGTAAAAATCTTGTAATAACGAGTTATTTAAACCTTTTTTTTAATTTTAAATAACTTCTGACTGTTTGAATCAATTGAGCTGATTCAAGAATATTTGTAGTTGTTAAGAATAATCCTATCCACGGATGCAAAAATTTGTGAGAGTTTAATGGAAACATTCTTGAAAAAGCATCGAATTATGGCTTTGCCTCGCGGTACCTCATGTTTCACAGAACGGTTTTTTTAACACGAATTTTAGTTGAATTTTATTCGTTTATTATATTTATAGAACATACTTGATTTCTCAAAAATATCTGTTTAGTATTGGAACGAGCTATTTTTTAATGTACGCTATTACTTTTTTGTAACATGATGCAATTATGAAAATAAAAATAAATCGATATTCAACTTGAAAAGACTAACGTTGTTTTTATCTTTGTAGTAACGATCCTAATATATTTTTTCAAATAAACAAATTTAATGAAATCTTTACAATTTTATTTGCCATTTTTATATGACTTCTAAGCTTGAGATATTGCATTTCAAAGAAGATGCGAGAAAAGGAGTCATTCTATAAATTAAAGGATTTATATTTTTGACCATAGCGAGTCTTTCGGCCATGTTTGGCGAGTTTATTAAAGTTCTTAGCCAAGTTTGTCAATGCAAGTTTACATTTAGAGAATATGCGTTAGGAAGGTGACATTTTTTCCAACTGAATATATCAGATAATTGTTTGTTTATTCGGCATTGAATGCGAAGCCACGTGCTTCGATTTTCTTGGAAATCTTCTAGTTGAATAATCATATACAGAATACAGTGTATGTTTTTATTATATAATGGATATTATATTATCCACCCTGGAATACTGATTTTTAGGATACCCACAGATATTTTGTTTTAAGTTTCAAAATACTGATATAAATGTGGCATCACTGCTCGGCACTCACTCCAAAATGATGCAAAATCGCCTGCGGAATCATTACGATCCCTCTGGCGATTTGAGTTATCTCTCTGCCGATTAAAATTTACTGGGAACCGGAATGGTGAACTTTCAGAAGCATCATGTACATACCTACGTTCTCCAGAATCGACACATTAAACATCTTTAATGCACTGTCTTCTGATTTCGAGGAGGAGAGTTCATTTAGAAATAAATCATTAAACGTAAAAGCGAAATCTGTCAGAATACTCATTTAGGTGAAAGAGCACATTATGATACTCCGTTGGGTGCAAAGTCTAGAAAGTTTTTCAAAATGTATTTATTGTGAATAATAAACAGTGGATTCCAGAACATGCCGTGTGAAAAAAAAATTAATTCTTTAGGATGATATAGGTCAGTAGCTAAAATGTTATATGTGGTAAAATTTTCTTTATGCAATAGACATTTATTTCATATTTCCCGAGATGCGGATATTTGATCCTAAATTAGGTCTCGATTCCACCGAGTGGCCTTAAAATAACATCCTGGCACTTGATGAGTTCTTTTTGTTTAAAAAAGAACAAAGCTACTGATGACCTAAGATATCGTCCGAATCATCTTTATGAGTAACTAATAAAACTGTTTCCTGTTCATTTCCATCGTTCGTCATCCGTCAACGTTTGTGGCGCTCGTTTAAAATCCGATCATCATTTTTTCCTCTTGTGTCACCTTCGCCATGCGTCTCCGATGTTCAGCTGTTGACGAACCGGTGGAGAAGTAAGAATATTCTTCAAAATGTTTATCCGATTTTTGTTTGAATTTCCGCTTTTTTCTTTCACCAAAATTTCCACTAACCTGCGGCTGCTCTAATCAACAAATGCTTGCGCTTATGCAAACGTAATCCGGAAATGGCTTCGATTGCTGATCCCTGCAAAAAAAATTTCCTGTGGCTGACCCCTCCGAAGAGAGGGTAGAAAAGAAAGAAAGGTGTGTGGTTTTTTTTTTGGATGTTTGCATGTTGGTTAACTTAATCGAATATGACCGTGTATTTTTTTCCTCAATTCCGCATGATTGTTTTCCAAAATGTATTTATAGTGAATAAGATTGTTACATTTGAAGAACAGCCCAACAGTATTGAATTTACCAATAGACTATTTTTTACAAATCGAAACGATCCTTTGACAAACTTGAAAAATTAAACTTGCTTAGAACGGAATACGTACGAACTTTTAGTTCGAACTAGCGAACACAAACAAATATAATTATTTTGTTTTAATGATCTCTTCAACCATGGCCGGGTGGCCAAGATTTTCAGCAAACTTGCCTTATTTTGAACCTGATTTACTACCCAGTATAAACTTTTCCACAGCAATATGGATATCTTATCCTGGATTCCGGTTCTAAACTATGCATTCTAGATTTATTCCGGGCATATTTTGTCTAAATATGAACCTGGGAATTTGAAATCAAAACTTTTCATCTGACATCTGAACAATATTCGGGCAAATCCGGCTGAAATCAGAAATGTGCTATCTACAATTCTAATCAAGGGACAACGAAAACCACACGAAGAGTGGCTAACGCTTTCAAGTATATTAAACTATCAAAGTAAGCCAAGAAATATCTCGTTTGGCAAGCTATCTGCACCTGTGGCTTGAAAAGCGACATTTTCTTTGCAACCTGAACCGTCAACTAGGAAATTTACGTTAAAGAGTGTCTTCAAAAGAGTTCGCTGCCTTTCCTGGATAAACATGACTTGTCTGTGCTGTTTTGGTCGTATTTGGCATCCGGCTATCATGGAGTGGTATGACGCCATCAACATTCAGGTTGTGGCAAAGGCCACTACAGCAGAACAGAAACGAACCAGACAAATGCTACTCAATCGTCTCAGGCGTTAAGCTCTAAGGCTACACTGCAAAAAATCTATGTTTAAAAAGTATGTTTCCCCACGCATACGAATCTAAAATTGTTCAGCTCATGGAATTGATTAGCATGAAATAATAATCATTATCATTACACATAAATTTTATGTGAGAACTTTAAATTGGGCTGACTGTTTTGAAATAAGCGAGTAAAAACAGCAAAAAAAAAAATCATCGAACACACTTTTGTATGATTTATTTTTAATTTTTCAAAATAGTGCGAACGAAAAATTAAAAAAAAGTTTTCCACGGATTCAGACGCAGAAATGAAGCGAAAACAGAAATGTTACCGGACCTTAACACTCGCGAAGAGAGGAGCATCATGGGACCAGACATCACACTAGCGCCAAATAAAGGTTAACGGGTTGGGGTCCAACCTCTAGTTTAAACACTTTTAAGGCACATTCGTGCACCAGTGCAATTTACATTACCGTAAACAATATAAACACAACCATGGTTTTAGTGACCTGACGTCTGATATTCAATGTTTTAGTGCGATGATGAGCTTTTACTGAAAGCATGAATGCAAAGCTGAAATGCTTGAGAAGAAAGCTGCAAAGCTTGGATCCCATATCGCAGAGCGGCAACACCATAGACCAGGCATGTCAAACTGGGGGTTTGCGGGCCGCTTGCGGCCCGCGGTCTTGGTCAATGCGGCCCGCGTAGCCCGTCTTAAATTTTCACAAAATTTCCTACTACACAGAAATACGCCACCAAACATTAAAAAGATTTTTTTTTGCTACGAGAGGAAATAATATTATTTTTGGAAATGAAAGGTGAACCTGTTGAACATTTTCTAGCAGACGACCGGGTTCAGGATTTGGCATTTGACGTTGACCACTTGATTTGAACTTAAAGCTTCAAGGAAAAGAAAAAAATATCATAACTGCTTGTGATGATGTAAAATAGCTTTCAAGCGAAGTTACGGTTATGGATCAACCAAATTTCCAAAGAAAACCTGTGTACTTGCACTTCTCTACGTGTCAAGAACTGAAAAGATCAAATGAGGCTGCATCATTTGCTAAATACGTACTTCACCTAGAATCGTAACTAGTTGAGCTTGAGCTTGAGCTTGAGCTTGCTATCAACTACGGTCCACCTGCGGCCCCTCCCAGCCAATGGCATAATGGTTGCACTCCGTGATTGATTCGAGATAATCAACATTGCACAATGAACCAATTGAAAGATTGCTGGGAACAAGCAATACAATCTCACTGTACAATTTTGAGGATCTCCTACTTTTAAATGAACCAATAACGACGCCGGCCAAGTCCATGTAGTCGATAGAGGAAGGGAAGTGCAGCACATGTGATGATTTGTTTTGCGGAGACCGGCTGTACGCCATCCCTCCACAAATCTCACGCTGATTTTTTTGGGGGAAATGTGATGTGGCATGGAAATCACTTTGGTAAGTGATATGGCCACTTTAAACCTATGCTCCTATGCTCCTAGAACTCCTAAGTTTCCTAATGAAACTCCTAGTTTCTTCTCTTGAGGCTAATTCATCAAAAATCAAATTGAACGATTTGTATTCGAGTGGTATCTGCAAGTTTGATGCAAATTAATCAATATTTTTAACACGTTACTATGTCCCTATGCTGCATATTAAAACCAACACAAAAAACAATTTCAATGATTCCAATTTATAAAATAAATCTAAATTTTGGGTTTCCACCAGCTTGTGCTTTTAATCAAATTTAAGATCGACTAAGAAAATATTGCATTTAAATTACTTGGAATGTTCAGAAGTGTACATTATCGAAACTAATTATTTAAAACTGAAGTGGAATTGGGAATCAGGTTCAATTTGGTTGAACCATCCAAACTAAAGGAATTATTCTCAAATACGTATTTTAAAAAAGTATATGCAATATTAAATTAAGTATAAGGTTCGTTATAAAGAAATCTAAAAAAAACTGAAACGGTTATCTGGAAAAAGTTTATTGAATTCTTTTTAACCAATTTTCCTTGAATTAAGTGAAAATCCGAACTTAAAACCGACTGAACCTTTCAATAAAAATTAATTGTATTGTGGTTGGTTTGTCCTATGCTTACTAAACTGAATCTGGCCTCATTGTAATGATACACAACGAAATATTTATAAAAATATATTCGTTTTACTATACGGCTCAGTAAAAAATATGGCGCAACTTACAAAAGGATTTTCCTCAAACGTATCTTCTAACGTATCTCTATATCATCATTTTTAATTATTTTTTCTTGAACTTTGTTTTAGTTAATTTATTAAAAATTTCTTTTTCCAAATATGAATAATGATCAATAGACAGATTGAGATTACTAAAACAACTAAATTATGAAATCGCCACGTTGATTTATTTATACAAAAATTTGGTTATGCTACGCTTTCAACTTTTTCTAACACGCGAAGTTTTTCCATCAGTCAGTGATGCTATTTGTTTCAGATATGCCATTTTTGTGATTAGATTCAAGTGGAATAAACAGTCCCTCAAAATTCACACAGTACAAAAACACAAAATTTACAGGATCAATTGTGTATTTAGACTTTGCAATGAAAGGTATAAAGAAGGAATAAAGAAAAAACTGTCTGATCTGATTCTAATATTATAAAAATAAATAAAATTGACTGTTCAATTATCGTTTCATTGAGAAATTAAAAAAAAAATGTACTGTACTGAAATTTATATGACCCAATAATAGTTTGAATAAATCTTGTTTTTAAAAGAGACTCGATTCATTAAAATATAATAAGAATCGTCTATCAGATTTGAAGTTGGAGTTGAATTGGTTTAGTAAAAAAGAAATTACCAACTAATAAAACAATGAAAGTAATTTCAGGATTTATAATCAATGGATTAAAATAAAATGAAATGCAGTATTTCTAGATTCAGTTAATGTTTGTTATTGTAATACTTCTCAATCATTTGAAATTATGATAGTTGAAATTTTTGGCTGCTTTATAACTTTTTCTCGAGAATTCATTATGAGCACCCCACGGCATTATCTCACTTTTGATTACAACGAAATGAACCTAGAACAATTGTAGCAATTAAATATAAGAATGTATTTCGAAACAACATTTCAAATGTCCGATCAACTATCCGCGACTCGTCGAGGCAATCAAAGCTATTCATCAACTGCCTAGTGTTGACAAGGCTTTAGAAATCAATCCAAGTAGGCTTTGGACAATTTCGCAGCACCTCCATACACAAATCATGCAAAACAAAATATTAGACTATGCCAAGTAAATAAAAAAAAATCTTTTCTGCAATTTCGATTTTAAACTCCAAAATAAAAATTAATGATGAAAGATGATTCTTCATACAAACCTAAAAAAAAAATTGAATGACCAGCAAAAATAAATTCTAAAATTAAAATATTTCAGCTGAAACTGAAAAATACATGAAAGTCTATTAAGTATGAGCTATTGTGACATCAACCACAGGGAAAAGAAAACATTACCTGTAAATGATATCAACTAAAATAGTTTAAAAAAAAAATCACTTGAAAAAGAATTTTTTTTTTTCATATTATGAACAAAACTGAACCATGCTATTTTTAAAGCACGTTTTTTTTCTCGGCGGCTGATGCAACCAAATGAATGAAATTTAAATATAAATTAAACATGTTCAACAGAAAGTATGGATACTCAGTAATGAATTCCTTTAGGTTTTGTAGGGTTTTAGAAATTAAACTTAGCTGTGGTGTTGTTCCTTATCCACGTTCCACCTACATCCTTCGTACAGGCTGATGATGATGACGGTTTCCCCAACTTTTCCAACACAAATTAAACAAAATGTGCTTCTCTCCTCATAAAATTTTCTTCGTCAATTTCCGCACACATGTTTTGTCACTATTTTATCACTTTGTTTTCACAATCTAACAACTTTCAACATCACAATTTTAAAGTTACTAAGAATTTTTGAGCGATGAAATTTTATTTTTCAGAGCTCCTGAAAACACGTCATATCTCAACCGCTGACTACTTCGATCTCCCCTTCACCTAGAATCGTAACTAGATGCATTCAAAACTCGTGACTTTGATTCATACCATCAAGAATTTTCGTTGTTCGTCGATAGAAGATAGATCTACTATCACACTATCATATTACGAAATTTGAGCTTTCTAAAGATTGTGTGGTCAGAGATACAGTAGTTTTACGAAAATCAGACTTTTTGGACTTTCCCCATTCAAACTGCAATATCTCAGAAACTACGCAACGTTTTTTATTGAAATTTTGCAGCGAGATTGTTGAAATATAAAGTTAACATGTCTGAAAGTTTTGAAAAGTTCTATCGACGGGATCAAAAGTTACGCGATGTACAATATTTCAAGCATGAACCTTAAAATGCGATTTCTATAGAATTTTGTTTCCATGTTTCCATAGGAAAATCATATTTTATGTTGAACAACCAGTAAATCTGTTTCAATCAAAAATCTTAAACAATTTTGTGAGATTCTGATTTCAAAACACAAATGGATCATTTATTCATTTTTTTCTTTTCTTCATTGCTTCTGTCAGTTATTATTTGATTGATTTGTGGATGGAAAAAATATTGTTCTCATGAATCGTCCAAAATTATATAGAAATCGTATTTTTAGATTCATGCCTGAAATATTGTATATCGCGTAACTTTTGATCCCATCGATAGAACTTTTCAAAACTTTCAGACATGTTAACTTTATACTTCAACAATCTCTCTGCATAATTTCATTAAAAAACTTTGCGTAGTTTCTGAGATATTGCAGTTTGAATGGTGAAAGTCCAAAAAGTCCGATTTTCGTAAAACTACTGTATCTCTGACCACACAATCTTTAGAAAGCTCAAATTTCGTGATATAATAGTGTGATAGTAGATCTATCTTACGCAGAAAATTTGATCAAAAAATATCATCAGAGAAAAAAGTTATGGACGTTCAAAATTATCAATTATGAACGTACTGTATCTATGTGAGCAGTTTTTTCCATAATGAAAGCCACAAAAACTCCTCATCGTTCGAGATTATCTGATAAAAATTTATTATCAATAATGAAAGTGTCAGTGACAAATAAACTTCAACCTGATATCAAAACAATAGATTTAATGCATTATAATATAAGAATGTTAAACATTAAAAGCTTACATGAAAATTTAACGCAAAATTTCATTCCAAGTGTACTTATAACTAAGTTCCATTTTATTGTATCTAATCCCCGCGAAACTAATACGTTATGTTTTCTAACTGATTTTGGCTGCGGCCCTCTACGTCATATAAAATTTTTAATGCGGCCCGCACACTTAAACGAGTTTGACATGCCTGCCATAGACATTGTGATGACGTCGCCAATGATTTGTTCGAGAGAACAACAGCCCGGCTATCTTGATACGAAGAAATCTTTGGTTCAAGAAAAAATGGATTTCCAAAATGTTTAAGTACAATTCAAGAAGCAATGACTGCAGAGGAAGCAGTTTTGGAAGCTCCGGCAGTTCCGTGAGAGCGATTGCAAACTGTGAAACACAGATAACTGCATTTTTTTAAATTTAGAATTTTAACATTTTAGGGTAGTTTTTTAGGGAAACCGTTCTTAGAGTGGCCCTGAAGTTTAAATCGTCTTAATTAAGAAGACTAAATTAACGGCTGGAATATTGAAGTTCGTTTTTTTTTTAAATTAAGTGCTTTGAAAATCTTTTTTTTGTTGTTTCGATTATAGTCGTTTTACCATCTTTGTGGCATTCGCGACTTTATCAACGTTGCAGTTGGCGAAAAGTTATTGAAAAACTTATCGGTACAACTGTGTTCGATGTTTACTCTTGGGCACAAACTCACGGACATCTGCTCAGGAAGCAACTGAGCTATATCTGAAGCCCGCTTTGATAATCGTTTGAATAATTTGTGATTGAAACACTTACCTACGAAATTTGAAATAAGTTAATAAAACTGACTGTCGTGTTTAGTGTAAATCTCGATTTTTTTTTTAATTTAATAAAAATTGAATAAAAAAATAGACAGCAATGAAATTGATTTAACTTAAATGCCCTACATATATCCATCAAATGCAAAATTTTATAATGTCTATTAGAACCGCAGCACAGAAAAATTGAGTCTAATTTAGACATTAACACATTATGGACCGCGAAGAGGAGAACGAAAGTAGGCTTTGACGGAATAGGACGAAGAAAATTTTCCGCGTGTGTCAAAATGATTGTCCTAAGAATTTATTTTAATTAAATTAAATGAAAAGTGAAATGTCTACACTGATTATGCGGTTAGTTGTTCCCTTCCGATAGTAAAGCAGAACCAACCTATCAGGCTATCAAAATTCGATCCAAGTCTTCCCGGAAGCTCCTCTAGCAGAACTGGTAGTTGGCAGTAAACCGAAACTAAGTATTATTATTTTTTCTTGAATTCATCCTTTACAATCCGGATTAAATATATTCCAATAAGTGCTCTTGTGATGTATTGCGAGAAAAAATTACGAATTTTTTAGGTATTTATTACCTGTAGACTTTGATTTCGGGTCCAAAATTTTAATTTTAGGCTCATGGAAGCTCCTGCGAGTGAATCTCATTTGATTCGTCAGTTTTTCAGATCTTTATTTTGAGATTAATCAATATATCTTTACTACTTTTGTATGAGAATAAATAATAGATTGAGGCTATCTAGAAGTTCTACCATAAATATTCAAAACAATTATGTAATCATAGTTTTTAAGATCGAATTTTATACTACTTTGTTCAGGTAAATTTTAAAGTTTTTAAGATTCATCTTGAATATGTTTTGCAAAAATGGATTTGCAAATTTATGAGTTTGTCAGGAAAATAAATAATAGATTTTGATATATGTAAATATTTGATAATTTTGTCGGTGCTTTATTTATGTTTTCTTTGTTTTCATAGTAAAAATAGGTTGTATGTTTTGTTGTTCATAAGCCTCATTGTCAGTTTTAGGAGTTTCAGTAGGAAACTTTAGGTGCATAGGAGGTGTAGGACGAAATGATCACTCGCAAGGCAACGAATTGGAAGACTTGGCTTCTTTTGAAATCGAAAGTCAGGAAGTGTAACATCATTTAGGGAAGAAGGTGGTGCAATTCTTAATGACTGTAATTTCATGAAATGGAGAGTTGAAGAGTAGCGCCAACCGAAGTTTTAGGCGACTGTTTATGCGAATGCGAATAACACATTATGGACCGCGAAGAAATCTCAGCCTAGAAACACCGAAACTCGGCGTTCTGTTTCTCAAAAATTGCTGGACAAAATTTAATGATTTAAGTATCTTTGAGATACTGATAGTATTGTGTTATTTATTGAATCCATAAAATTTGAGTTTTGCTTCTAAAAGTGGCACATTCGTGGGATGCAAAAAAAAAGAGAATTCTCGTATTTGATCCGCAATGTGTTCATTTGCTTTATCTGTCACTTTATTTTTAAAACCCGGAATGTCCAAATAAATCTGGAAAATCTGGAAAGCATACCCTACAATAAATAATACATCATTTTCTTATATTTATTGAATAAAGAAAATATTCCAGAATTTATCAGCGAATAAAGCACTATTTTATTAAAAGGACGTATTTTCTCCTCATTTGAAAAAAAAAATGTTATGACTTTTACGGGGGACAGATTCACTTTTTCTGATAATTGTCGAAATTTTAAAAAAATACAGAAATTGAAAGAAAATTTGCAGAAATTTGAAAAACTTAGGAAAGTAAATAAAACATTTAAAATCCTTTAAAATCGTAATTTTTTCGGGCTTTGATAGGAATAAAATTAATAAACCAGGAAATATGGAATGCTCACTTTGTAAGCATAAGTATGAGACTGCACAGTTTTTGGTATGGAAAAGGTATTTGTAGTTGACTAAATAGGATTATTCGACCAAACTAAGCTCCACTATTGAATTTCTATTCCAATTTGAAGCTAAGATTTGAAAATCTTATTGAAACTTTTTCAACTGATTTACTACTAGTGGAAAAACCTTGAATCCAGCAAATTATCATGACCATTTTCAAATTATTATTATAAAAAAACCGCTCTCATAGTTCAATTGCGAATATCATATGATCGATTCTCTAAACATGAATAATTTTATATTTTCAATCTCATTTTATTCCAGATTTATGATTATGTGTCTTGAAAATTAAATTTACGTTCTAAATTATTGTTTTTGAAGGTATCTTTTGTCGCATTTAGAAGAACTTTTGACAAAAGCTTCTGAATTTTTTTAGAACATTTAGAACAAATAAATAAATGATTTATAATTTTAATTTTTAATCCACATTACATTTTAAAAATTTCAATACATTCCATGAACATGCTTTTTTCGTGTTTTATAAATATGAAAGTGAGATAAAGATTTAAATTTGAATTATAAATGTTGCAATTTCTGCGTTCCTTGGGTTATAACTTTGATTCTCAATTTTGTATTTGAATTTCGTGTGTAATTTGATAGTACGATTTTGATTCGAAACTATGAATTGTGGGGCTGAATAAAATCCGATTTTAGGTTTTGAATTTCACTGTTGACTGTCTGTATCGTCATGAACTTTGAATTCAATTCTGTAGTATATTGTTTTATTTTAGATTCTTTGTCTGAATTCTTAATATTACTTACCGATAGTCATGAGGGAAATTTACTCTTTACTCTGCTTTCAATGAATCTCATGCCAAGTGATGGATAATGAAATAAAAAAGTGTTAATATTTATCTGTATTTTTTTCTTATTCAGATATTTTTGGGTGAAGATAAAGATTTTATTTAAATTGTGAATTGAATATTGCATTCAACAGCTGTAGGTGATGGATTAACAATTATTGTTTGAAGATATCAGACATAATGCTTTTTTGAAAAAAAAAAAAATAACGAACTGTTTATAGTTTCTTTGTATTTTTTAAATATTGTGTTCTCTGGGACAGCGTATGAAAAAAGAAATCACCCATAGGAACCCCTCGTGAAAAATTGCCCCGGGCCCCCCGATGGCTTAATTCGATGATTTTTTTTTAAAATACTTTTATTTAAAAAAATCCATAATTTAATTTTTTTTAAATTTACTGCGTTTGAAATTCTTTAATCGTAATTTTATGGATCAGAAATTTGAAATCCCAAGGTATCATTTTTTTTTTTATTATTTTGTGTCATTAATATAATTTACCTTCTGTAAGAAAGGCTACAATCCACTGTCAAGTGTATTAAATCGGATTTTTTTTTTTGATGAATTATCCAATAGGATGAAAATCCCATAAAATGTTTTTCTTATTTCGCTTGAATGTAGTGGTGCATCATTTTACTTGAGAGCTCGAGTCTTTATGCCAGTTCACAGTTGTGCTTATCCAATCATATCATCTTTGGTACGGCTAAATAGGTGATAGATTTTTGCCACCACTTCTATGCGTGTATTTTGATTAAACATTCTCAAAAAAAAAAAAAAAACGTTTCTGGAAGATGAAGTTAAAAATTTCAACTCATTTTAAGTGTTTTGATTGATTATGCAAACAATGAGAATAAACATGATTATAATCTAGGTTTTTAAATCATGTCCGGGCAACCGGGCTTTTCCGCATCTTCCCCAGAATTTCTTTTTAAAAGCCAGGCAAGACCAGATACAACTGATCAAGCTGGTATATTTATTGTATATCATATCATTGGGTCACTGCCACATGAGAACCCCAATTCTAAATCCATCACTGGAGACAGCAGGTAAATTTTCTACTATATTCAAAAAGAACTTAAAATATTTATTAACTAGCTGTTTTTACCCGGCCTTGCTCGGGTTCACATAAAATATAAATCAAAATGAATCGTTTGACTTTTAGTAATTTTGGAAGCTTTGTATTCATATTTATATATTAGATTTTGCGCATGTTTTGTCATGTAAGCTTTGTAAGTTTTGTTAGTTTTGTTTTAAGTTTTGATTGGGATTATTTACTGTGTTTATCATTTTCATAATATTAGTTTTGTATCAATGGAATTTAAAAATAATTTCCTTTGAATGTTTATTCATCCTATTACTAAAAATTCTATATTTTACCCAACATTTTTTGGAAGCTTAAATCGATTGAATCGATTGAATTGATTGAAGTAAAAAAATAAGGCATTTTTTTAACTTCAAATGAAATTTTTTTTCTATCTTCACCATTCTCCAACTAATGAAAATCTCTTTTGGAGTTCATCCTACTTTTCAAGATGGATCTCCCCGAACAGTGGAATATTCTTAATTTACTTAGAAGTTTCTTAAAAGAATTGAACCTTGTTCAGCTGTGCTAAGGACTCACTTTGCATCTTTTCAATTGGATGTGTACTTTTTTGATTTCACACTGTTTTGATATAACACTGATTAGTTTTTCTAAATGTTAAAAGTTCCACTAATAGTTTTTTGAAACTATCGAAAACAAATCATTTCGGAATCGGAATCGCCAATTTTAAAAGGTTATGGAAAAAATTTTATTTGAGTTCTATTTCATTTTTTTTTTCATACTCGGACACAATTATCCCATTAGTTATGTCGAAGAGTGATCAATGTAAAATATTCTTAGATATCATTCAGTTGAATTCGCAGTAGTAAACGGTTTTTCTCATAATTGCCTAGTAAAATTGAACACATTGATGATCAACAATAACTCAAAAGTTAGAAATTGACCAAAAAAATTGAATCGTACAAAACTAAAAACCATAGGTTTAACTACTTAAAAGTATCATGCGATGGATTTGGTTTTCCCAGATTATGTAAGTTCAATCTTCAAATCCCCCATTCAAATTTCCCGTCGCTATCAATGCTTTGAAATCGCAGCTTTCAACTTATAACTCAGAATTTAATTAATTTTTCTTTCTCTATGAGGAATTCCAAAAACATGAAAATGGTGGTTTTTAAAAGCGGGAATTTATGAAAATCGGTTGATTTGTTTTCAGCACTCAATCCAAATACATAGATATTTAGCTGAAGAAGTCAATTCATTATGAAGATGGATGAAGATGAATCATTGCATCCTACTCCACACACTATATTCTTGTAGACTCTCAACGTCCCCAGGGGCGGTAAAGACCACTTTGAAAGCCACTGTTCTAATCAATTTATTCCAAACAGGCAAGTAGGAGTATTTTTTTTATCCCAAAAGTGTTATTATTGCATCCTAGCACCACGTGCGTGTGCCCTGTGCTACGAACAGCTGTAGAAGAAATATAAAAAGCCCGCCAAAATTTTCTCTTTCAAATTTTTAATGCTCAGTAAGCTTTGATTTGCTGTTCAGTACACGTGAACTCTGGATGGTCGATTCTAATGCCCAGCCCATGGTGATGGTGAAAATAACCCCGCCAACGGAAACGAAAATCGGCTGCCAAATGGGTGCCATGACTTTTGGTTCGTGGGAGAAAAAACGAAAGTTGTATGGGAGGGTCTCTTTCCTTAGGTGGGAGGGGCTCAAAACTATTACTAAAACCTTACCATGGTCCAAACACATAACTGTACCAAATTTCAGGCTGATCGGTTAAGCGGTGTGGATTTGTATAAGGTGCATACAAACAAACAAACATATATAGTCCAACTCATCTTTATATATTAGATTAGTCATTTCAGTTTATTACAAAGTTCCTTACTTAAAATTCATATTCGAAAACGTCACCGCGTTTACACATCTATACCATAATAAGCAGTGTCAAAATTAATAAATCAAAAATACATTAAAGATTCTTCTCAAAGAGGTCGATCCTGACCACCAAATTTCACGGTTTCTGAAACAGCACCCAGAGAAGCACCGTCGAGAGACAAAGTCCCAGGGTAATCCGGCCTGCCGTTTGAGTCATGCCGAAAATGTTCGGTCCAGGTTGAAGACAGGCAAACACTAACGAAACCAAGCTTATGATTACGAGAGCACAGTTGAGAATTTTTAAATGAATCTAGAATAAAATTGGTGTAGAAATACACTGATTATCGAAAAATAGACTTAAATTTGTATACCGTGCGAATTCCTCCGTGTCGCAGAAGATCGAAAAGAATCGAAGTCGCCCGGGTCGCCAAATAGAGATTGCTGATGCCGAGTGTCAAGCGAAATGCAGGCTCAAATACCGGATGTGGTCCAATCAGAAGAAGTCCTCCGGAAGCCATACAATTAAGGGCGGCCACAATTCCATCGGCAATTCCAACGAAAAATGCGTGTTTGCCAACCCTGAAGAACTTCAGCTTCAGGCCACCGCGGTCGTCCTCTACAAGCACCTCTTTTCCCTCGGAGTAGACAAGAATACCTTCAGGAAGTTGATTGTGATGCAGGAACCGGTTCATCGACGGGTACGACCTTCCATTCATGTCCAAATATCGCGGTTTTCCATCTGCCTTCAAGGATTTGATCACTAGAGATTCTTCGACATTGATCATAGGTTTGTGTTCATCTGTCACCAACACCAGTGGAATTATTCTGACTGTGGGATTCTTTATTCGGCCAATCAATCTGGCCAGCTGTGGCTGTGAGGTACGTTCATCTGATGAACGATCCAGGTTTATTATCGCTGCCAGGAAGTCGAAAAGCAGCTCGTCCGATCCCGGATGATACACACCAGCGTTACTTGGAATCCCCAGAACTTGGCAAAGCACTGTAATTCTTCCGAAACAATCCCGCAATCGCCATTGGGCCTGCATCGTCGCGTAGTGAGAACAACAAAAATCTCCGGCTGCCATTTCCATACTTTTTTCTTACTCTTCAGTTAGACGGCACTATCTGAATAAATTATACCTACTTTTCATCAAGTACGCAAAAAAAAAATAATTAAAACATCAGCCTACTCTTCAGAATTTATTCGAAGCTCCCGCGGCTTTTCGTTAGAGGTCAAAACGGTACCGATGCTGAAGATAGACTACTGATTTCGTTGCTATCAATAGGGGACTTGTCCCGATAACCGTTTACAACTGTTATAATTTTCCTAGCCATAAACAAATACCATTGGTGCCCTTACCCTAGTTCAAATATGTGATTGTCATGTGTGTAACGATGAGTTCCACAACTGGTTCATGACGAGTTTGGTACGATTAAATTCTGGGATAGGTTTGGTTTTCGAAGTGTGTGATAAGATAATGTGGCTTTGTTTATCTAACACAATCTTTCGAAAAGCTCTAAGCGTAGCGTAATTTATTCCAGGTTTCAGCTTCAGCTGCAATGGATACTTGAGACTTTTTGACAATTGAGACCTACTTGAACCTCGTACATAAAAAAACGGTTGGTATTCTACTATCGGGGACAACTTGTGGCAAAAAAAAGTATGAAGAGATATTTATCAGCGAAATAGATTTACTTTATCATTCGCAGTATTCTTGTTGATTGGTGTATTAGAGCATGTTTTGCTAATGAATTGCATTGAAGCTACCATTATGAACACCTAAATCCTGCAAGAGAAAGAAAACAATAAAAATAGGGTTTCTACTGCGAGAATTCATTCCCAAAGCATTTACGGGAGTCAAGTTTCCAAGTTAAAATTTGGCAAGTAATGACACTCAAATCGCAATTTTTGTCATTTTTGTCATTTTTGTCATTTTGTCATTTTCATCCTTTTCATCATTTTTGTCATTTTTATCATTTTTGCCATTTTTATCATTTTTGTCATTTTTGTCATTTTTGTCATTTTTATCATTTTTATCATTTTTATCATTTTTATCATTTTTATCATTTTTATCATTTTTATCATTTTTATCATTTTTGTCATTTTTGTCATTTTTGTCATTTTTGTCATTTTTGTCATTTTTGTCATTTTTGTCATTTTTGTCATTTTTGTCATTTTTGTCATTTTTGTCATTTTTGTCATTTTTGTCATTTTTGTCATTTTTGTCATTTTTGTCATTTTTATCATTTTTGTCATTTTTGTCATTTTTGTCATTTTTGTCATTTTTGTCATTTTTGTCATTTTTGTCATTTTTGTCATTTTTGTCATTTTTGTCATTTTTGTCATTTTTGTCATTTTTGTCATTTTTGTCATTTTTGTCATTTTTGTCATTTTTGTCATTTTTGTCATTTTTGTCATTTTTGTCATGTTTGTCATTTTTGTTATTTTTGTCATTTTTGTCATTTTTGTCATTTTTGTAATTTTTGTCATTTTTGTCATTTTTGTCATTTTTGTCATTTTTGTCATTTTTGTCATTTTTGTCATTTTTGTCATTTTTGTCATTTTTGTCATTTTTGTCATTTTTGTCATTTTTGTCATTTTTGTCATTTTTGTCATTTTTGTCATTTTTGTCATTTTTGTCATTTTTGTCATTTTTGTCATTTTTGTCATTTTTGTCATTTTTGTCATTTTTGTCATTTTTGTCATTTTTGTCATTTTTGTCATTTTTGTCATTTTTGTCATTTTTGTCATTTTTGTCATTTTTGTCATTTTTGTCATTTTTGTCATTTTTGTCATTTTTGTCATTTTTGTCATTTTTGTCAATTTTGTCAAAGCCCCAAAAATTCTTGATAAACAACGCCAAAAAAAAGTTTTACGGAAAAAAAATATTTTCCAAACCAAAAATAACACCCTTCTTGATCTGTTCGCCACGAAATACATCGTTAGGTCCCATTTAAAGATGATTCAATATCCATATTTCAAATATGTAGAATTCTTGCGTGTAGGGTTTGAAACTGTTTGAAGACTTTTAAGATTTTTAAAGGTTTTGAAGATCTCATTTGAAAAGGTGCTCGTTTTTTCGCCCCGTCAAGTCCAATTGGTACTCTCTAATATCAAACGTTTAGATCAATTAATTCCTTGCGTCATTGGTTGAAAATTTCACGATGATCGATGCTGTAATTTCTAAGTCTATAGAAATCAGGCTGACAGACAAACGGTTGCACAGTGCAAATTTTCGAGCCTAAAAAGGTACCCAATTCAGGCGAAACAACCAATATTTATGTAAAAAAACACGAGGAATCGAATGGTCTACACGACTTTCTGAAAAAAATTACTCTAAACTAAGGTTGCCAGATTGCCCGGTTTTATCCGGCTTAGCCCAGATATTTAATACTTAATTTGAGATTAGTCCGGCCCGGCCCGGTTGCCCGGATTTCATTGAAAAATGCCTGGATTTAGCCCGGATTTAATCACTTTATTTGGCTAATTAAAAAAAAATAACAACAAACACCTCCAAAACGATTCTTTTTGAACAAGTTTTATAAAAAAATTTCATGAAAGGTTTTTTGGAAGCCTAAAATACGGTTCAAAATCTATCGATAAGTTTTGATGAAAAACAATTTTTTTTTCATTTTTTTCTTAATTTTTGTTGAGGAATTACTAAGTTTTGAGAAAATTTGCCCGGATATTGCCCGGATTTATGGTCGTTAATTTGAAATCGAATGCCCGGATTTTGCCAGGTTTTTTTTAATAAAAATTGCCCGGTTTCTCCGGCCCGGATACGTGCTGGAAAAATTCTGGCAACCTTACTCTAAACGTCTCATTTTTCCCGATTGCCTCTATTTTTGTTGGGTGTAATGGTTTAATTCCGATTTTTTGTTTCATATTGTATGAGTTTATGAATGAATTTAGGGAAAATTGGGGAAAATGAGACTATCTTTGTCAACTCAGTGCTAAGCGATCTTCTTCATTCGATTCAGCAATGAGTTTTCCACCTGATTCTATCTATTCAATTTTCAATGCTTTTTTCGAAGAAATTGCATGAATTTAGGGGAAATCGGGGTGATTGAGGCTCTTCTCGTCGACTTAACGCTAAGCGGTGTACATCATTCGATTCAGCAACGAATTTCACATATGTTTCAATCGTTTTTGTGCATTTTCCGGTGCATTGTCAATTGTTATGATAATTTTTTTCAACATATCGCTCGATTTTAGGGGAAATTAGGTTGATTACGGCTATTCACGGCACCACTCGATTTCATATGTGAAGTGTTCGATTGTTATAGTATTTAGCCGATTCTATTCATCTTAGTGCAAAAAAGGGACACGATTAGCTAGAAGATGAATAAATCTACCAAAAATGATCATTCATGCTGAAAAATCGATGGTTTACACTTTGTTTGACTGCATTTCTATGGCAAATTTCTTAAGTTTAGGGGAAAAGAGGCAAAATGTACCACTTGTCGAAGTAAACACAAAAATTGGAGTACATCTATCGATTCAGCCGACATACTAACATGAATAAGCATGGTTTAAATGACCTTTTTGTTCCAAAGTAGATTGCAACAATCGGAATTAAATCTTTACACCCAAAACAAATAGAGGAAATCGGGCAAAATGAGGCATTCAGAGTCTTTCAATCAGAAAGCGGTGTAGACCATTCGATTCTTCGTGTTTTTTTTTGCCTAAGAAATGATAGCTTCCCAGAATTTAGGACAGTTGAGGCGATCGTCACAGGAATTGGTACCTTTTTTTTTTTTATCAAAAATCCTTACTGTGGGTTGGCGTAAAAAATGAGAAGGATCATTCAAAAAAAAAAGTTTTCTTATTATAACAAAACTTGTTTGTCTATACAAAAAAAGGCAGCAAAGCCATGCTCGAAGCGGTCGTATTTTTTCAGTTCTTTACTTTAGAAAATTTTGAATACAAATTGAATTTTTAGCAAAAATCAGCAAGTGTTTAATATCGAAAATTGAATTTTTGGCAATTGAATCGATAGAATAAGTGTTTTAATTTAAGCTTTTTAGTAGTTGCAGTAAAGCGGTCTAGGACGAACTCCAAAAGACTGAAGACCAGCTTTTCCTATAATCTTAGGACGTTGAAAAAATAATTATAATAATTAAAACAGCGTTATTTGTTAGTATTCATAAATTATGAATAATTAGGCTGGAACAAATATCAATTTCTTCTTTTGTCACACCCCCTGCCTTCGATGTTTCCTAAAAACAGGAGGGAAAATAAACGAAGTTTGAAGTATTTTATATAAATTTTGCAAAAAAAAATCAAATATTCGAAAGATTTAACTTTTTGTATTCTTGATTTTATTGAATTTTTCTCTTAAAAATTACTTGATGTATTGGTTTTGTGCAATGATAGTATGCAATTTTGTTGCATACAAGCTTTGGTGCAATTTATTTGTTTTTTTTGCATTATTTCTTATTATTCCCCCTCGCGATGCTCCATATCCGAGTGACAAAAGCAGGATTTGATTGAAGTTTGTTACGACTTTATTGATAATACTTAATTAAAAAAAAAATTACGATTTTTAGAGGTGTAGACAGCGCAGATATTTGCAGGTTAGAAATATTTCATTCGGAAGTTCGAAAACATTTCAAAACTCGGATTGCATAGAAACTTGTAGTCGAGTTCGATGAAAGTTTCTTGGGAACTTACATGCAATTGCTACAATAAATTGTATATACCCTCCCAGTCTCACATTCAAATTAAACGTTTTCAACAAGAACAAGTCTATGAATGACTTTATTTTATATCAATTGAAAAGTTTTGTTTTATGGGGCTTTATGAGAATTAAGTCTGAACAAAAACATTTAACATCATGTGAGAAGATAGAAAATAGCAGATAATTATTTATTTTCATTGTCTGCATTTCTTTGTTATTATTATTTTACGTTCTAAAGCGTTTATAATACCAGTTATGTTTTTTTTGCAAAAGCAAAAAGATACACATCTATGAAATTATAACTCTATCACAATTACATACAGACATCAATACATAATTATTTATCAAGTTTTACAGTTATTTTTTTTAAATCGACAAGTAATGTAACAAAATACATGCCATTTCGTTTGAATCAAAGACTTATGTCAATTGTTGTAGATTTAAGAATGAATATACAATTTACTAAAACAGAAAGCATAGAGAATAAATGACATTGCCATAACAAGAATAGAACAATTTTGCGTCCTTTCTCTTTCCTGCATTTAAGAATTGATATAATTTCCAAACAGCATAATAAAATAAAAAAATCAATGAATCATCGAATCAATGAATCAGAAAAAAAAACTTTTATTGTCATAGCGTTATCTCTCAAAAAGCATCGATATAATCAAACTATTTCATACATAAACATAATTTGTTTGCATTATTTTATTTTTTTTTAAATTTTGAGAGAGTTGTTGAAATTATTGTTTTTTTTTTTGCACCTAAAAGTCGACCAAATAAAAGCATTCAATAGCAACCAAATCAATCAATTCAACACAATCTCTGTTTGTTTTAACACGTGTTTCACTTGCTTATTCAATCCATAAGTTTATTGTTTTTAGCCTAGAAATAAACCCTTTCTAAATATTTCAAAATGAAGGCAGTTTTTTTTTTATTTATTTAAGCCTCAGTAGTGACACTAAATGTAAAATTAAGATGAGAAATAATATTAGGGAAAAATATTTAAACTAATTTCATTAGGCAATAATAGGATGGTACAAGTCAACTAGTGTGATCAAAACTATCAAGCCTGATAGTTTTGATCACACTAGTCAAAATTGTCTCCCGATCATATCCTTTAACTCAAATCTCCAATCCAAAATTGTTTCGCTAGGATGCAGAGGTGACCTCGGTCCTAAAGCACAAAATTGATCTTTCATCCCTTTCTACCTTTTCCAATCTATCCATTGACAACAAGAACGTGGCCGGCGCCGTTATTGATGTTTAAAGAGATCCTGCCAATCCCAGGCTCCATTTATTTGACCTCTGAATATTTAAAACTGATGGCGTTGGTCAATCACGGAGTAGCAACCATTATTGGCGATGTAGAACTCGTTCTACTGAGCCACGCCTGCGATCATGGAACTTGAAATGTGTTTATTTCCATAACAATGTTTTCCAAACAACGTAAACATTTTATAGAATAACTTAAACTTGCATTGGAAAATTCATACGAAAGAAAACTTTTGACGAAGCATTCTGGATTCAATGATTAAAGGTGGATGAGAGTAGATAATCATGCTAAGCTAAATATAAAACTTTATCATACAACAGAAGCAAAAGTTACGCCAACGTGTGCTCACAACTGAGCAGCATCGGAAACAAAAATACAAAGACAAAATAACTTTTTTTTTGTAGAGAAATGAATCCAACTTAGATGAAATTTCAGGGACTAGATAAGAGAAAATCGATGTTGAAAAACATGCGAAAAAAATTCGCCTTGTCTCCCGGTGAGACTTGAACTCACATCTTGCGCCTCTCCGGGGCCCATGTATTAACATTTTACTACAGGAGATCAACCTGGCGTATGAATATTATACTGGTTGAGTGTCGATGTCTATCGGAATGAAGGGAATAGTTCTCCCATGTGATCATAATCATTTTTCTTGGTCTATTTCTATTCCCATCATTTCATCCTACGGTAGTTGGAATCAAGTTTGGACATTTTTAAGCACGGCAAGATTTGCATTGTCTTCTCATATCCTGCACGGGTTGTCAGTTATGATGAGAAATGATGCGTTTGCCGTATTTGGATATCCGGCCAATTTCGGTGTTTGGCACCGCCTTATTTCTATTTTAAAATTGCGACCCAGAGATGGGTCTTGACTCAGCGAAACTTTTTTTTTTTTCAGTCTGCGATTCTTTTTTTTTTTTTTTTGTAGAGAAATGAATCCAACTGAATCATCATAACTGACAACCCGTGCAGGACATGAGAAGGCAATGCAAATCTTGCCGTGCTTAAAAATGTCCAAACTTGATTCCAACTACCGTAGGATGAAATGATGGGAATAGAAATAGACCAAGAAAAATGATTATGATCACATGGGAGAACTATTCCCTTCATTCCGATAGACATCGACACTCAACCAGTATAATATTCATACGCCAGGTTGTCTCCTGTAATAGAATGTTAAAACATGGGCCCCGGAGAGCAAGATGTGGGTTCAAGTCTCACCGGGAGACAAGGCGAATTTTTTTCGCATGGTTTTCAACATCGATTTTCTCTTATCTAGTCCCTGAAATTTCATCTAAGTTGGATTCATTTCTCTACAAAAAAAAAAATTTTCGCTGACTGAATGTTTGAGTCAAGACCCATCTCTGGGTCGCAATTTAAAAAAAAAAAAGACAAAATAATTTTAAGCGAAAAATACAAAGATGTTTGAATATGCGATTTATATTTTTAGTTTATCTTAATGTTTGTGATTTTTGTGTGCTTGTTTCTCAAGTTGATGGTTTTTGAGTGGCATGTTTTCCTTTAAAAGAATATAACGTTTGCACAGTGTTTTAAGTTTATTAATTGATTTATTGACTTTTTTATTTGATAACAACTATCAGATTCTGAAATTGAGAAAAAAAAAATTAACAAATTTATTTCGATGTTTGCATGCATTTCAAATTTAATTTAAAAAAAAAAACAAACCATAAAACTTCAACCCACTAACCACTTCTATTTCTATTTTTCAAACGTTGAAAAAAAAACAGACAAATCGACGGTCTCGCTCCGACCTTCCTGAAGAAACCATCGATCCAGCAGGAAAACGACGGCAAACGGTTGATCTTCGAGTGCCAGATTCAGGCAGAACCGAAACCACAGATCAGGTGGTCTCACAACAGCAAAGTTATCGACAACACCCCGCGACACAAGGTGAGTCTGGTTACCCTATCTTTTTGGTTTTTGATTTCCGAAAATCGACCATTTTAATTTGACAGAATTTATTGATTTTTTTTGTCTTCCAATTTCTTCCACCAGTTTAAAGTACAAAACGATGGCAAAGTTTACTACGCCAAACTGGAGGTGGATAACGTGTCGTTCGAGGACTCGGGCAAGTACAAGGTGACGGCCAAGAACGAACTGGGCGAATCGAGTGCGACCATCAGCTTGAACTTTGACAGTAAGTTAAACCATTCCATGACAAGCAATAACTCCAGCAAACAAAACCAATTGTTTTTTTTTTATTTTTTTTTATTGAAACGGTGTGACAGTATTTGCTCATTCGTTCATCTTCGTCTATAGGTTCATCCGCCATTCATGGGCCTTTTGGAGCCTAATAGAGAAGTCATTGTTGTACATTTGCCATTCATTCTTTTGTAATGTTTTTTTTTCACTTTTCGGTGCTGATATCACAAACCAATCGCGCTGTGTAGCGTAACTTTCCAAAGATTTCAAATTTGTGATATATATTACAAATTAAATTATAGGTACTCATGGAGCAGTTCTACCAGATATCTGGTCTAAAAACGCAGAAATCATAACATTTTAGAGGTTTAAGTAAGATGTTATGCGTTAACGACTTGAAGAAACATGACTTTTCCACTAGAGATGATTGATTTTGATCCCATTTTACGACAAAGGCTGTTTCAACTTTTACTAAAACACTTTTGACTAATAAGAATTAATTTCTTCTTGGAAATATGAGTAATTGATAAAAAAAATATGTTTCTCTGTAAATAAGTTCAATGCAGTCAAAACATACACGCTCCTTTTTTCATATTCAAAATTAGGTTTCACCCAGGTTCAAAACATATTTCGATTCTATGAACGTAAAGTTCAGTTCCCTTTTTTCTCCTTGCGATGATGGTTCTAAACAGAGTTTGAACTACGAACTCAAAACTTATTCGACCTTAACTTAACTGAATTCGACCTTAGGAACTAAAAAATGGACTCACTTTGTTGGACTGGAAATGCTTAGCGAGTTCACTTCGAACCGGAACAGCAACCAACGAATACGTCGCAAAATTTTTTCGGTGCGGAAACATTACCGGAAGACTGTAAAGGAACGTCATGATGGAATGTACGCCTTTGTCAGCGTAATTGTATCCATCATGGTCCTTTTTTACACGATGGAAATCATGAAATCATAACAGACGGGTGTGTGCTGCCATGAGTGGATTCGTCCCAATCGCCTTGGGCTACGTATGCCAGATGTACCAAGACCAGGCCCAAGACCTGTTTTTAGCTTATTAAGTTAGGTTGACTATTTCTCACTTGATCCTGATCCTTATCAGATCGCACATGATCTGAGAGATCTCGTCGTTTAAAGTTCGCCATGAATGTTCGTCGCGTCACATTTCATTTATAACATTCTCAGGATTCACGGTTAAAAACGCCTCGACATATTTACACATTCCATGTCGTATCGCGAGCTGATAAGCTGAAACCGATGAAGGTACTGCTTAAAGCACCCATGACCCGAAAGCAACTGCGTCTGGTGAAAGTAAACCTCTCCATACTTCCAATTAACCCAGTTTGAAAGCCGCGGGACTAGCCTTTGCCTCCATCTTGCGTTAAGCTATACGCCCTCCTTTAACAGCTATTGCTACGTAACATTTTTTATCCTCCGCCAAAGTGATGTCGATGGAAATCATGTCCGCGATGCCAAAGGCTGCATTTGTTGTGATGATCCTGTTTGAACAGCAAACTCGCATGGCTATCAGCCGATGTGCACTTCTTAATTTCGATCTGTTACGTTCTACCTCTAGGGCAGAGCTCCAGGCCGCTCCTCCGTAACGCAGTTCGCTAGTGCCACGCTCGCAAGGAGACGTCTCTTGTGAAATACTCTTTGAACCAGTTCATATCCATTGTAATCTTAGTTTTGAGATTGCTTTTTGGAAATACTCTTTGAATCAGTTCGGCAGTTTGGTAGAATCCAGGCCAGTGAATCGATGACCTTCGACGGCTGTCGACCAATACCCCGAGGTATTTCAGCAACTTGACTCCTTCCATTTAGGGTATTAAATAAAAAATGAGAATTTTTTCAATCACATTTAAAAAAATTGTTATTTTTTTTTTCATCGATTTCAGTATTTTTTATCAATAATCTAATGTATTTTCTTCAAAAAAATGTAAGTGAATGTTTGAGTAAGGGCCGTGGTCTGATGTTCGACGCAACTTTGTCGCGATGCTCTCACAAGAACGTTGTACGGCACTTACGTCCATTTTCCAGAGACAATTCCGGATTCTTGTAGTCAGTTGCTTCGTGTCCTTGGCCCTCCAATTGTTTTTATACACTAGGGCACTGAGTGAGCCAAAGAAATCCTCTATTGGGCGGCACTGGGGCAAGTTTGTTGGGTTACGATCTTTCGGCACGAACGGTATCTTTTTCTCCTTAAGGTACACCAGCCAGTCAGAACGAATGACTTCCCGCGGTATTTTTTGGTCATCACCCGACACTGTGATTTAACCGTCTCAATCTACTCCTCCGTGTACTCCAGTGACCTCGTCTTCTTCCTGCAGACGATTCCTTCCATCTTGAGGGTACGATGGGAGCGTGGGAGCAGCCATATTTCCGACCGGCATCACGCAGGCTGGTTGCGTCCTTGTTGTCAAACAGCTTCTTTAACGATGTCTTCCTTTGCTTCGTCATTATCGTCACCGGACGACCACTTCCGACCTTCCGGCACCCAAGGTACGATATACCGTACTGACAGGTACATTTTCTTCCTTAAAATGTGCCACCGTGAACTTTTTTCCTTGCTGGAAGTGCGTTTCGTAGAACCGTACAGTGCGTTCGCGGAGCACGTGCTGTTTCGACGCCATCTTTGCTTTGACTAAATTCAAACTAGCAAAACCAAACACGCCTACTGTTTCTAGGTAGCCCAAAGAGCCATTTTCTTGGAGAAAGAAAGTTTAAGCTTTTTATTTGAGCTACTGAAAGGTATTGAACACATTCTCGTTTTTTATTTAACACCCGTTAGATGCCAACCCATTCTACAGACACCGTTGCAAGGTCCTATACCTCCTCTATTGTTTCGCCAGTGATCACTACCACGATATCGTCTACATATCCGACTTTTTGCGCGCCTGCAGGTAGTTTCAGCGTTAACATCTCGTTATACATGTCATTCCAAAGCACAGATCCAAGTATGGAACCCTGTGGAACACCTGCTGTTAGTGCAGTAGATTAAAACCAAGTTTCGGTTTCGTAGGTCAAGGCGCGATTTTCATAAAAGCTTCTTATTATCCTGCAGATGGTATCGGGAACACGCATCCGGTTTCATCATCGATCGTCACATCGGCGCATTGACAAACACCTTTCCTCTTCTGTGTAGATAGAAGATTATCTGAAGATTATCCTCTCTCGTAGTTTACCAAGGGTATCCAATAGACAAATAGATCTGTGCGATGACGGATGCCCTGGAGGTTTTTCCCGCTTTTTGGTAGTAGCACCAGCTTCGCAGTTTTCCAAAGGTTAGGGAAAGATCCCTCGCCAAGACACTTGTTTAACACCACTCTAAAAGTATCTGGAATAGTCTGTACCGCCAAATTCAGCACTGTATTTGGGATTCCGTCTAGACCAGGGACCTTGTTTACTGCAAGTTTCTTAGCGATAACCACAAGTTCCTTGTTCGATACTGGCTCGATATCGTGGACTCCTGCACCGTACGGGGCTAGTGGCGACTGCAGCGGACCATGCTGTGGGAAAAGATGCACCTCTCGATTCTCTGTCGGCATCGTTTCTCGCCCGTTGAGCTCGCCGCCTGGTTTTAAAGCAGCTAGTACGCAGATCGGCAATTTCTGATGTCCACAAGTAAGCCGGACGTCGCCACCACTTGGGTAACGTTTGGTGATCGTTGTGGGTGTATTCTTCACACACTGTCCAGTTATTTCGGTTTTCAGTGATGGGCTCTTCAATGTGCCATCGATCACTGACGTTCTGTCTGGTATTCCATGCTTTCCATAGGTGCTGGTAGCTCCAGGGTTGCACAGCTTAACCTCCAGTCGTACGAATGCCTCTAGTAACCTGTGGCCTCTAGGGTTATTGCACCTTCTACCCCAGTTAACCGTCCAAGTGTTAAAGTCTCCTATCACAACAGGGGCCTTCCCTGTCAATTCTTGACCGAGTTCATCCAAAATTGTATTGAACTCCTCGATCGTCCATCTTGGTGGAGCGTAGCAGCTGCAGAGGAAGGTGCCGTTAATTTTTGCAATTACGAATCCGCCCCTTAAAATCTGTCACCATCCCCTGAATGGGAATACGCCCCGTGACGTAGACAGTAGCTAAGTCGGAGTTATCTGCTGACTAGTAACCATATCCAGACGAGATGGTTCCGACAATAGTAATACGTCGCATTTCATTTCGCCTACCGTTTGCTCTAGCAGAAGCTGTGCCACCTCGCTATGGTTTAGATTTAGCTACTGATCCGTTGCTCATGTCAGGTATGCTGAAGAGTGCTTTTTCGAGCTCCTCTGCAGTGATAAACTCTTTCAAGTCCTCGCATTCAATAGATGCGACCTGCGATAGCGCTCGGACAACCGCTTCATCGCCTAGGGTGCTTTCAACACCCTAGGCTCCTTGAAGTTAACGCTCTTTACCGCCAGGACATTTCTAGCTCGAAGAGCAGTACAGCTGTTTAAGTGCCTACGTCTTGTTTTGGTGACGCTCTCGCCAAGAGCAGATAATTTTGGCTCTGCACGTAGCTTCCGGAACAACTCCGCATATGTGGTGCCTTTTTTCGCTTCCACGATAAGGGCATCACCTCTGGACATCACCCGTTGAGCTTTGGAGGGAGTTTTTTTTTTAGTTGGTAACCACAGGTGGTAAATCCCGGTTTACGGATTGTATTCCAAGGCACGGCGAGCCACCGCGTCCCCCCAGTTTGCTACTCTGGGTCCATGGGTACAATGGGAAGACTCATGATATACTCCGTGTATACCCCCTACTCCCTAAACTCCACCTGGGGCCGCAGACTTGGTTCCCACTTCGAACTGTTTAGTACACTATGCTTCAATAGTGGGAGGTCTATTTGCGCAAATGCGCTCCAAGGCAATATTCATTAACGAGACCACTTTCAGCAAAGCCTCTCATCCTTACGACTCGACGCCTGAACTCTCCTCTAACGACTTGAGAACCGACATCTCCTCGCAATGACTCGAGATTCCCACACAAACCTCTCCTCTTCGCGACTTGAGGCCTGATCTCTCCTCTAACGACTCGAGATCCGACCCCTCCTCGCATCGACTCCAGGTTTACCTCTCCTCTGCACGATTTAAGGCCCCTCTCCACCTGAAGGTTTGAGGCCTGACCTCTACTCTAGCGACTCGAGGCCTGACCTCTTATCTTCAGGGTTCGAGGTTTGCCACCTTGCCCGTCGAGTGCCTGATCGAGAGCAGCTTATCCTAGACTCGCGCCTGTCACGGCACACGCGCGGGACTTAACGCAACGACTCGGATGATTCCCGACGAAGACGTCATCCTACTCCGACTCGAATGGCTCACCCGGTGTCGAGAACCACTCTACCCGTGGGTATTCCCCGAACGTGGAATAACCCTTTCCAAACGATTTCCACTGCGAAGAAGGTCAAGTCTTATCCCCGCAGCTTCTGTCGTTGAGAACCACCCTACTCGGATACTCTCCGAAGGTGGAGCATCCTACGCACGAACGCGGCGCACCCACGGCATCCGCTACGCAGAAGGTATTGTCTTATCTTTGTAGCTTCAAACCGTGGGGTCGGACGCACTCTACTCGACAGCCCCCCGTCGATGGGGTCAGTCTACTCCGACCGTTGTCCGGTCTTCTTTATCCCCCTTGGCTGGCAACCCTAGGATTTTTGGCCCGCGGATTTTCCTGCCCGTTGTGAGCCAGATCAAGAGCAGCTTGTCCTAGACTTGCACCTGTCACGGCACACGTACGGGACTTGGAACGCTACGACTCGGATGTTTCCCGACGGTGACGACATCCTACACCGACTCAAGAGGCTCGCCGGGCAACGAGAGCCTCTCTACCCGTGGGTATCCCCCGACAGTGGTTAACCCTTCTTCCCTTAAGATCCGCTACGAGGAAGGTAAAGTCTTATCCCCGCAGTTTCCCTCTTGAGAAGCGGCACTACTCGGATACCCCCCGACATTGGGGTTCTGCTCGGCTTGGACTCCTTTGAAGGTCCTTGAGAAGCAACCAATGTTGCTTCCTCTAGGCCCTTCTCTGCAGCCTCGGCTTTCCGCACCTGCTCCGTTCGTTCCTTGACGGCACCCTGCAGAAGCATCACCAGTTTCGGCACCCAGGTCTTGATGTGCCTATGCACGTTGTTGGTACTTCGCACAAACTCCTGCATCTGGTCAACCATCCCGGCTGCCTCAAAAAGACCACATTTTTGGTGCACCTCTTCCTGCGACTAGAACCTGCTCCTCTTGCTGGGATCTACTGAGGTTTTCAGGGGATTCCCGCTTCCTTTGGAAACCTCCTTGCCAATCTCATTTCCTAGCTCTTTTACTACTTTGCTCAGTGGTGAAGACCTAAGGAGTCCTCTCTTAGCAAAGACCTCTGAGCTCACGTCAGTTGCCTCGAAGTTCCTTCTGTGTTTTGGGTTGTTGTTTATATTCATGTTTAGATCCACGAGTAGCTAGGGAAATATAAGGTCCACTACGCCAGTGCCCTGCATTAGATGAGCAAGGACTTCATTACTGTGGGGTGCGTCCTGGTACCCCACAGGCTACCGTTAAATAGTGACTGACACATTTTCGACCCGCCAGCCTTCCACCTCATCAGCAGGGTCTTTCGTATGGAGACGTTTCCGCGCCCCCATGAGCGGCACACTTTGGGTTACCCTGGGGTCGTTGTATTCAATAAGTTCCATTAGAAAAGACCAAGTTCGATGCGTAGATCTTCATCCATAGAAGGGTTCCTTCAGTCCCGTTTGCATAAATTGTCCATATCAATTGTAATCTTAGTTTTGAGATTGCCCAGTCGAACTCAAAGTTGAGAGCTGCCAAGTGCTGTTTTGAACCAAAACAACTCAATTTTGAGTTTGAAAAAAGAAACGTGTAAAAAATATTAAAACCTGATACTGTCGGGAATAAAGTGAGAATAAAGATATGATAGAATAAATAAAAAAACTAACTGGAAAAATTGCTTCACTTGTTCAAGCGAAAGCAATTTCCTTTTCGAGTACAAGGAAACTTTTGGTTTTTAGAGATAAAAACTGTGTAGAGTTTTGGAAGAAGAGAGTTTATCGGGAGCAAGAATGAAAATACCAATCAGTATATTAATTTCCAGAGTGATGGATCGCGTTTTGCAATTGTGCGAAAAAGCGTAATTTTGGGTAGAAGAAAATAGCTGAATTTGTGAAAAATAGAAACAAGGTTGGTCGGTCTCAACAAACATCAGTCGGAAAGTCGTATTTGCTCAAGTCGAAAACGGACAAATATTGAAGTCTTTTAGTTTATTGATTTCTGGTAGAACTGTTTAAAAGTTGCATTTAATTAAAGATTCACGAAATTTTATCACTGAAATTCAATCATTTAAAAAATCATTCTTCCCCGTGAGCAATCATCAACCATAGTTGCACCACCATTTTTCTCATATGCAGCCGATTATTCGCTCACGAGCATTGTAAATTTAATCATAACATATCATCCCGTGCCAGCTCTCATCGTTCTCATGTTGTATTGCCATTTGTTGCGTGTTGCGTTGTTTCACATTTGTTTGCTTGTTTCGACTATTTGTTCAACGCGCTATTCTATCGATAAACAATTGCTATCGTAACAACAATATATCGGCCCGATGATTGTTGAACAAGAAACAAATGGAAAGTCGCTTTCAATGAGTAATCTAAAATAGCACTGAGTAGAAGACAGAAAGAGAGAAAATATTCAGCAGGTGTATCGAAACCTTCTGGTTTCCCAACCATGATCTTTGAATTGAAAATAAACAATACGTCGCCCACACTGAAAAAAACGTACAGTGCAAAACTGTCAAGGCTGATGTCTAGAAAAAGCGCTCTTTTGAATTTGCATAGAAAAATAAATGTATTGCGAGAGATGCTGAACGATCTTCTCGGTGATTCCCTAAAACACAAAACAAGAAAATGTTTTCTCCAGAGACGATCGCTCGACAGCACCAAAGACCAAAACCGTTTTTTTTTTTCTAAACCAAACCTTCATTTGTTTTCCCCCCATTTGTTCTTCTCCCATTTCCGCTTTCTGTCTCCCCATCTAGGTGAGGAAGTTCCGGTGCCAGCCGATGGTTTCAAACCAGCCTTCACTGAACGACCTGTCACACGGCAATCGGATGATGGCAAGAATATTATATTTGAGTGTAGATGTATCGGTGATCCGAAGCCAACATACACATGGCAAGTGTCCTTTCTTTTTCTTTAGGTTAAATTTTAGAAAATTAGTTAGCGGAATCCCGCTTCCGGGATATTTGAAGAGAAGAGAAGGGAAGAAGCACTAATTCCAAAACTGTATCCATATTTCTCGCGATCGCGCAACCCCCTATTAGGTGTCACGAAAAGAATGAAATCCAGATGGCTGGTAGGTTTAGCAGTGAGGTCGAGGAAGATCAGAACCATTGCTATCTGATACGGTTCACGATCAAGGACGTGAAGCAGCTGGACCGGGGCGTCTATAGCGTGCTGGCCAAGAACAAGCACGGCGATTCGTCAGCAGTTATCAATCTGAACTTCGATTCCAGTGCTAAGCTAGTGTAAGTTTTGACGACAAATAATAAGCAAAGGGTTAGCTAAGGGAACTGAAACAGTAGGGCTTTCAGGGTAGGTGATCACTTTTCTGACTGAAGGACCTAGTTGACCATCACGGGACACATTTGTTTGATGTAGAACTCCGTCTCCGTCAATTCTCGTACGACTTATAAGGTCATGAAACTGTGTCACTTTTAGTTATGATAATTTAAAGTCATCAATTGATAACAGCAAGTTTGCAAATACTTGGTTGGCTTTTGATCCTAATCCATATTCAAATTCGGTTCCAGATATTAAAACCTATTCTGATCCGGAGTCTGATCTATATCTGTAACCTTATTTTTATCGAGAACTGATCTTATTTCTAATCCAGATACGAAATCTGATCCGAGAATCAAACTCGAGTCTTCCGAATCTATTTTCCGTCATCTTACAAAAAAAATTTCCCTAATCGAGGATAGCCTTGCGTCAATTTTTTGGTTTTTAAAAACATCTTTTTGCAATTTCACTTTAAAATATCAGTTTTTCAAAACTAACTTTGCTTGTAAAAAGGCCTACTTTTTACCGAAAAAAAACAGTGTCCAAAATTGATACTTAACTCAAAATCTACGGATTTTCAGTATTTCCTACGGATTTTCTACAGATTATCGACAAAATTATAGGGATTCTGCGGATAAACAAAAATTCTACCTGACGACCAAAAAAATTGGTTCTTTCGCCAAAATCAGTAAATTTTTTTAAACCTACGGATTTGAGCGGTTTGAAATTTGGCAACGCTGGCTAAAACCGTTACCTGTAGGTATCATACCTTGATTTTCACGAAGTTATTTCTCGGCATTGTACGCAAATCGTTGCAAAATTCGTTTTTTTACGCACTCGACGTAACTATCGAAGTTAATGAACGACTCGTGCTAAAAATCCATATTTTGCAACTTGTTGTATAACACGTTGAAAAAAAAACGATCGAATTGCCCCTATTTTCATAACAGTCCCATATGGAAAAACGAGTTTTGGAATATATTTTTAAATTGTGACCACAACTTTTAGCATGACCGAAAATCTTTTGATGGAATATGTTCTAGGTTGTCATAATATATCGTAAGACCTGAAGTTTTCAAAATGTGGCCTATGGGAAGGTCGGGAGCATAATTTTTATTTGTTATGGGACCGTATGCGAGCATATCTGAGTCCTTTTTCAAATCTACTTGCATAACAGTCCCATACAATACATATGTTTTGCTCACCAATTTACTTTCTAAGACTTAAATTTTATCATTTTTAACTTCTTATTGCAGTAATTAAAAGTAGAAACAAACTTTTGGAAAAAAAATCGTGAATTCGACATCTTAAGTGGAATCTAATCATGATTTTTAGTTGTATCTTATAGTCTTTCTCTCAGGAAGACATTCCTTCCTTATTTAGCCTGCCTTCGGAAACTAGTGGACGCGAATCCATACAGAGTTCTTCCGGACAATGTTCTCTGGGGTATTTTTCATCGCAAATAATAATTTCTCACAAAATCGGGCCTTTTTGCTGTCCGACGCCATCTTGAAATCTAGTATGGCGGCTGGCTTCTGCTCAACTTTAAAAGGCTGGTAATGACTGAAAGGCACATAAAACCTCCACAGTATGCCGTCTTCAAATCCAAGATGGCGGCCTTCACTGAACTTCGAAATGCTGTAAATAACTAAAAATAGCATGAATTCCCTATAATATGGGTATCGAATAAAAAGGCTAAAAATGTAGATAAAAAATTATGCATGACAAAAAATTTCACAAAAAATGTGAAAAATTTGAAAAAACCACCGAAAAAATATACCAATGCAATTAAATGACCGAAACTTTATAATCAAACGTCGATAAAAATCTTGCAGAATAATGACAAAAATATGAAAAATGACAGAGCTTACAAATATTACAAAAAATATGAAAAAATGACAGAAATTTCACAATAATGACAAAACTATGACAAATGTGAAAAAAATATGACAAATATCACAAAATTTGACAATAAAATGACAAAAACTTGACCAAACTAAAATTACGACAAAAATTTGACAAAAAAAAAAATTCGAAATATGTCATTATAATAACAAATAATTACAATAAAATCTGGAAAATTTCTCTTATATTGAAAAAACTATGACAAAGGTTGTACAAGTATGGCCTAAATAGTTTGACAAAAAATTACAAAATTATGACAAGAAAATGCTAGAAAATGAGTTCTGGCATAACTATAAAGAGCGGGATAAATAAAACAAAATTCTGACAAAAGAATATATCAGAAAAAAAGAATGACAAAATGATGACCAATACGACAGTAAAATAAGAAAAATTAAAAAAAAATGTGACAAAAATACGAAAAATATAATAAAATATATTTTATAACAATATAACAAACGTGATAAAAATAAGACGAAAAGTAGCTCAGTTGGCAGGTTAGTTGCCTCCTGAACCGAATCGAACACAATTGTACCGGATAAGATTTTTTTTTCGCAAAAACACAGATTTTTTCGGCTACCTTGCCCTATACCCGTATTGTGGGTGTTTCGTGCGA
Organism: Uranotaenia lowii; assembly: GCF_029784155.1. NCBI lineage: Eukaryota > Metazoa > Arthropoda > Insecta > Diptera > Culicidae > Uranotaenia > Uranotaenia lowii. The sequence goes on along the minus strand of NC_073691.1, from coordinate 194,429,822 downwards.
TTTTCAGTCATTTATAGCATTTTGAAGTCAGGCGAAAGCTGCCATCTTGGATTCCAAAATGGCGTCAAAACTCTTTTTTCCGACGTCCTTATTGCCATTAGATTGCTCTTCATAATCCCTACGGTCTTGTTTCTATGGTCCTGGAATTCGCAAAGTCTTTTTAACGCGGTTTTCTTGGAATTTACGCATGATTTTTGCGCGGTATGATTAAAATTTTTTTATGTGTTTCATTAAAAAATTTTTTTTGGTTTTTGCCAAATTTGCCCTTTTTGGGTTGAAAATTTCGGAATCAAGTGTCTGAATTTTGCCAGGTTTTAGATAGAATTTTATGGATTTGCCCAGCCTGGAAATGTGCGGAAAAAATCCTGGCAACCTAAGTTTTTTATATGTAAGGTTTTGAGTACTGCATAAAAATGAGTTATTCATTTTGAAAGAAAAAAAAAACTATAAAAATATCTCATCTTGATATATGTCCTTTTGTTTTTCTTCCTGATTGGGCTTTTCCAATAGGACAGTTATTATCTAGGAAATTTTCTACTATCTATTAGAAATATAAGTCAGTATTATGAACATTCATAGACGGAAAAAATAGACATATTTTTTAGAAGATTTGCAGCAATCATTTGAAAAAGCCGTTGAAAAAAATTGAATTGACTAAGGTTTTTTTTATAGAAAGTTGTTTTGATTTGTATCAGAAAACATTATGGGTTCCTTATGAAAGTATTGGCAAAAACACCAATGCAATCCTAACTGATATTACTGAAACTGTACCTCGACTTAAGCGGGCCATACACTACCCCAAATTTGCACAACTGCAATGGAATTCGATGGAATACTGTCATTGCAAATATGATTAACATCACGCATGGCGCGTATTTGCGTAAATTGCGTAAAGACCGCCATATTGTTCTACGACGACTGTTTGATTCTATGCGCGCCCAATCACGATACAAACATATTTCGCGCAAACACAAACACAAAAAAACACCTGTGGCTCTGAGGCTGAGTAAATGGCCTAAATTTTGTACAAAAAGCACCATACACCATGCCACCGAAGGTTGTTTGTACAAAAAATTTCGATCCCGACCGATTTTACTCACACTCGATGATTTTTTGGGCATCTTCCCGATGCGGAATGGTGTGTTTGAACAAAATTCACACAAGATAAAAACATATTTCTCGCAAACGATTGCTAGCGAAAACAGCAACTAAAACAATCACATAAACCACCTCTACCTCGACTGAGGCTGAGTAAATGGCCTGAAATTTGTACAAACACCATGTCACAAATGGTGATTGCTTAAGAAATTTGGATTCGAATTGGTTTCACGCAACCCGGTTGCGCACTCAAAATGCCACCACATTTGCGCAACTGTGGAGTAGTCTATGGCCAGCTTAACCCTAATCCGGTCTTGCGTGTCAAATAAAAATATTGGAAGTTTGGCTGCTTGTAACTTTATTCGGGTGCCTCCAAATAATACAATTTCTTCGAGGACTCTCAATGAATTCTTGGAATCTTCAATTTTGCATTATGACTTTTTTTTGGACGCAACCTGAAAGCCCAAGAAAAAAAAAATGCCTAATTAGACCTTGAGTGTCAATTTGACACTCCTCGCTTAAAATTGCTATATCTGTCTGATTTCTCACCAGATTTTTATAAATTTTATAGTTTTGGAAACCTCGTAATGTAACTCAAATATATTTTAAACAAAATTCACCTATAGCACTTCAGTTTTTTGACTGTAGATCAGCTACGGAATGCTAAAACAAAATTTCACTTAGTGAACAAGAAATCTGAAGACAGAAGTTTTTGTAAATTATCGCAGCGTTTATATAATTAAACCACTAAAATCGGTATGAAATTACCTCTTTGGCGAATATAAATTTATTGCGAAAAACTTGCGTTAATATACGCCAAATCCAGTGCAAGGTTATATTTAAGTGCAAAAAAAATTTGCAAAAATGGCAAATTGACAGAAAGTTTTAAAAAACCAGCTTCCTTTGAAAATTCGTCAACAATCCTGTGTTTCATATTATGACAATCTGAAAATGCAAAAATGTGTCTAATTACGTCAATTTCTCAATCCTTTTTAGAAAATTTATCTGGTGTGATATAATTGATTGAAAAATACGGCTCTCTTATACCCTAAGTAAAATTGTTTTTCGAGCATTCCGTAGCTGATCTACAGTCTTTTTTCCGCAGCATGTATTATCGGAATTTTTTCTTAGATTTTGAATAACGGAAAACTTAAGTGTTGTGAGTGAATAATGTCTGAATTACATATTTGGTAACATAACGTGGCAGGCCCGTGTGACAGACCCGTCCATGGGGAGGTTTTCAAAATTCAAATTTAGCTAGAAATAAACCAATACCAAAAATGTACAATAAATTAGAAAATTGGTTTCTTAAACTAATTTCCTTCTTGTGACCATGACACAGACTTGGATGTAGAATAAATTTTACTGTAACGATTCATAATTAATCAGGATAAAATATTCAAATCAAACCTTTTTTTCCGGTAGTCATTAACAAATTGTTCAAACAGGGAAGATAAGGGTAAAATGAGCACCCGGAGCATATTAAGCACTGCCCTACTCCACGAAAGTGCAAATTTTTTCAAAAAAAATTTCATTAGGAACAGATTTGTATTTCCTATAGTATTAATTTTTCAGCAAAACGGCAGAAAATGCTCATCGTGTCCCAATTAATGGTGGTTATACTTCCCCAGTGGGGGCTCTCGTTATGCACCTACAGTGTCTGATTTTCAGCTTTTGGCAAAATTTTTTAAATGCATTTTTAAACCCTTTAATTTACTTTTCCAAGTTTTAGCCCATTAGGAAATAGACTACTTTAGTGTCTAAACACGAAACAATCAAGTAAAGCTTAGTTCTTTTAGAAATGGGACACTTTCATTTGCTAATAGCTCGTTAACTAGTTATTGGATATTGAAAATTTTGACAGCATTTTGTTGTCTGTAAAAAGTACTATTCGACCTATTTTTTCAAAATTTAAAATTCACGCATTTTTGAGATATGTACGATGCAAGAGAAAAAGAAAAAAATAATTTTGCACAGTTTCCTTGAAAATACGTCATTATCAAATTGATAGCTGACAAAACCGTTGATTATTCAAAGAATTACTGAGTTTTTGTGGTGGATAAGTATGCAAACACTGTCAATAATGTCCACAAAGTTCAAATCAAGCATTGGAGAGAAGCACATGATCGGCAACAATGGTTAAGGATCATCAAGGAAGTCAAGTCTCATACCAGCATTTTTAATTTTCAATAACCGAAAAACTAAGGGTAAATCGCTGAAACGTCCAAAACAGTTTTCTCCGATAAGCTGAAAGTGTTGCCTAGTGATGACTCATTGAAATCCAACCTCAAACAACCATTTTTTGATAGTTCCAAAGCTCTTAAGTTGTAAAACCGGTACCGAAAAAAACGTTCTAAAATGTGGTCAAAAATAATCAAATTTGTTCATTTTGAAACAACTGTATCCACTAAAATGCTTCCAGTTTCCAGTTTCCAGAGAAGTATTGGACCAAAAAGTATCAGAAATTGAAGAAGGAGGGTGAAGCCACCTAAAATATAGATTTTACGAAGTATAATTTGGAGAAACTGATCAATACCATGACTGAAAAAAGTGTGCGCCGGCCAATGGGAGATACCAAGAATAAAGTAGAAATTTCTTTAACAAAAAACGGTAAATATTTTTTTTCAAATTTTTTCATGAAAGATCATAACATTACCTTCTTTTTCTTCATAGAAAGTATTTCTTTAAAACGAATGGTTTTTTAGATACAGGCATTCGTAACTGTCCCATTTCTAAAAGAACTAAGCTTTAACTAACAAATTATAGCTGTTTTCTACGGATAAATAAGCGTCCTTCATAAGTTGACCATTATGCCCTTATCTCCCCTAGATGTTCCTTATTCTGAATTAGACATTTGCTTGAAAATTAATTTTAAGCAGTCTTGTATACAAATATGAATTAAAATTTCAATAAAACAAGAATTTTGATCTTCGGACATAAAAATCAGTGCAAAAATAGATAATATTAAAAATGAAACCAGATTTAAAAAGAAATCAAATAAAACTTCCAGAATAAATTTCAAATCATGTCAGAAATAAAACATGAATTTGAAAAAAAACATTTATTCACGATTGGAAATTAAAATCCTCGATCAGGAAAAAATACCCGTTTTGAATTTAAGAGAATTTATTCAAAACACATAGGTATCTAGTAGCAAATTCAATTTTTTTTTAATAAAACGATGAAAATATTAAATTTTGTTTTAAGAGTGCCAGTGCTCAAATCTCTGGCTTTGACCATTTTTTATGTTTGATTCTTAATGTCATTGCAGTTCACAATATTGACTTAAAATATTTATAATGAAACATGTTCAATTCACCATTAAAAACTTATATGCACTGACCAAGTCTAGGTTGGGAATCGATTTCTTGAACAATCATTAAAACCCTGATAAAAACAAAAAATATTTCTTTTCTAACTTTTCATAGATTGGAAGAAAAACCCAGAACGATGAAAAAATATTAGAATAGTAAAAATAAAAGAAAAAAATATGATCTGAATATTTTGTCGCCGTCAATTTCAATAATAGGTCAAGGACAAATCATACAAACAATGATTTTCTTTTTTTTTTTAATTTAGTCGGAATGGTTTCTAAAAATATTGTGTTTTCAGAACACAAAAATTCAGAATTGAAAAACATAGACAAACCCTTGGTTATTAAATGCAATAGCATTTTATGTGCTTTTGTTTCAATGATTGTGATTTGGAAGATTTTATCTTCCTGAACTCGAGGCTTTTGTCAGATTTTGTTTTTCATATATAGTTTTGGTGATATGTATTTATTAGTTTTAAAACTTAATCAGATCTGAACGAAATAAAACATTGATAACTGATAAACCAACAAGACAACATTAAAGACAAAAACTGACTTTGAATTCGTTTGTTTTCATTCATTCAATCGAACAATAATATATTGCCAAACTTCAGAGGAAAAATGTATTGAAAAAGTGGAATTCTACAATTTTTAGAAAATGGAAATGGTATCATTACAAGTATTTCTGAAATTACTGAACTTCTCAAGTTTCATTATATATATCGAATTTTTTGAAAGCTGAAAATCGATTTGACTTCTGCTTTAATTATATCTAGAATTCAATTCGGTTTATAATTACATTAAAAAATCGTTAATACTCTCATATTTTTCAGAGTAGAAGAATACATCATTTCTTTTTTCGCAGAAGTCAAAATTTCTAGCGTATCGTTTTTTGTATCGTTATACAGTTTTGTCAGAAAAGTGCCGAAGTTTTTTTTTAAATGATGTGTACCAAATTTTTAAAGTAATTTAAAAGGCAAAAGCTGATTTGTGATTTGGATTTAGGGTACTAAAATTAATAAAAAAAATTAGCTGTTGAATTCTGTGCACCTCGGAAAAATGTTATTTTTGTGGCCTTGTGTAATCAAAATCCTTTTGAATGTGGAATTGAACATTTAGAAGGACAAGAAACACCAAACAAAAATAATTTTTGAAGAATATTTCATCAGCATGAAATTTGTAATGACATAAAAGACTTTTTTTTATTATCAAAGTGATTATCAATAAACTAATGGATGCTAGGTTTAACTTTTTTTTTGCTAAATCTGTTGGTTGACTATCGGATTTTTTTTTTAAATTGTTCAGTAATTACAGTTTTAAAAAAAAACCTATTCCAAAGAGGAGGAAGTGTTTTTGAGTGACAAGATTTGAGTTGCAATACGAAGGGTTTATGGAATTGCAATTCGAAATTAACAATTAAAAATAAGTTTCAATTTGTGAGCGCATATAGTATCGACTGTCGTTAATTGAAAAATCTTAGTCTAAGAGTGATACAGGAATAAATTCCACCGGACGCGAGCCAATGTCCTGACGTGTTTGTTAACAGTTATTTTTAAATACCTTCTGGGATAAAGTTATTTCCCGTAACTACGGCGAATTCAAAAACAAACTACTAAGGGGGGGGGAGGTGGGTTAAACTCCCTTTGGTCGCCTTGTTATGAAGTTTCCTAAACTTTAAATTTTGTAAAAATCGGTTGGAAAACAAGAAAGATATGATGGTTTTAGTCAGGAGTGTCAAATTGACACTCCAGATACTGTAACGGGTAAATTTTTTTTTGGGACGTATGAGGGTGAAAGCTTCGATGCTGTGTGTTTGGACCTGTGATCAACTAGCTAGATACTTACGAAAAATCGATTTTTCTGGTTCATGCTTATACATTGTTTAGACACCGAAAAACAGTAGGTATTAGAGGGCCCTAAATGACCCGACATTTGAAAAAGTTACGCGTTGCAGGTTTAAATTGATCCTTCCTAGGCCTAGTAGAAGGTCTCATGCCAAATTGGGGCCAGATCGGATCACGGGAAAGGGTCGCTCAACGAGCCTAAAGTTTGTATGGGATTTTGAGACATTTTGTTTGGTAGGAACATGAAAATCCAGTTTTTTCATGAATAACTTTGGCTTTCTTCGACCGATTTCTTTTGAAAACGGGTTTTCTCAAAGCCTAAATTAAGACGAATATTTCATCTCAAGACTGCATTTCGATTCAGGTTAAGATACAAAAGTTATAAATCTTCAAAAACTAGTTATCTTTTTTCAAGGTAATATTCATAACTATTAATGAGAGTCGCTGCTTCGAACATTTTGACGCAGCATTTACAGTAATGAATATCACCCTGAAAAAAGATACCCCATTTTTGAAGTCCAATAACTTTTTTATCATAAGTCAAATCGAAATGCAGTCTTTGGACAAAATATTTGTCATAGTTTTAACTTTAAAATCCGTTTTCAAAAGAAACCGGTCGAAGAAGGCCAAAGTTATTCATGAAAAACTGGATTTTCATGTTCCTACCGAACAAAATGTCTCAAAATCCCATACAAATTTTAGGCTCGTTGAGCGACCCTTTCCCGTGATCCGATCTGGCCCCAATTTGGCATGAGACCTTCTACTAGGCCTAGGCAGAATCACTTTAAACCTGCAACGCATGAAATTTCACAAGCTTGAAATTTTCCATACAAATTTAGGGCAGTTTAGGTATCCATAGAAAAGATTTCAACAGATGTCGTTCCTATGGAATAGAGAAAAAATGGCAATCCTACAAGACCTGTATACACTCACTGACGCCACTTATGAACGCTTAGCGAATTCAAACTTACTTACCAGAAACTATAACAGAAAGTGATCACCTAGTAAAATGTTACATTTGAGAACATCTCAATAGATACAGTAGAAATATGACGATTTTGACAGGCCGAGATTCAACCGATTCTCCTCTATCTTTGTCCTTTCCATTGTTTCCGCGACGCACCGTGCATCGAAAACCAAAAAATAAATAAATATACAGAAACCCAGAGGGCAAACCACCCCGCTTTCCCCAGAAGCCCACCATTTCCCAGAAGGGCGATGTCCTCTCGATGGAGTGCATCCTGGAGGCCCTACCGGTGGCTGACATTAACTGGTATCACGGCACCGACGCGATCACCGACGGCGAACGGTTCAAGATCTTGCGCAAAGCGATCTCAAACGATACGTATCTGCTGACGTTGCAAATCACGCAACCGACCGCCAACGACGGGGGAATCTATCGGTGCCACGCCTTTAATCCGTTCGGCGAAAGCAACGCGCACATAACGCTTAACTTTAAAGGTATTTTTTTTTGTTGTTGTTTCTACATATTTCCTTTCCGTTCCCCATTTATTTCGCTCGAATCCTCACGTATCACGAACTGTCCAGCTCCCTCTTCCTTCTCACCCATCTTGAAATTTGTTTTTCAAAAGACTAAAAGAAGTATTCGAGTGGAATCTCACCGATTAAGCTGCTTCCAGTTTGTTGCTGTAACTGAGTACTTGTCGTACGAAGAATAATGTTATTACGATAGCAAATCTTAAAAAAAAACACTTTATAGTTTTGCAATGACACAATTTATCCAAGCACGAATCACCTTTGTTTTCGTTGGTTGTCGTACCTACTCCTCGGTAGCGTTCGTCAAAGATAGATCTAATAAGCTAATAACAAACAAGTAACGATTTTACCGGTTTTCGTTTTGTCATCAATCCATCCATCAATTTACAGAATAATAGCGTTAGTTCGATTTGATTTAGCTTGTTACGAGTTTGGAGTATGGAAAAGTAAGTTTTCGCAGCTGCCCCCTATTTAAAAAAAACTCTGTGAATCCTAACATTATTTCGGGCACCTAGATACTTTGATCATCAGCAAACTGATTAGCTTATGGTGGTCTTTTCCAAGCATCCTGAATACGACCAAACCAATCTAACCTTTTCTATCCTTCCGTCTATCCGTGAACCTTCCTGCGTCGATCTAGCGAACGAGAACGATCGAGGCTTTGCCCCGTCGTTCCTGGAGAAGCCGAAGATCATACCGAATAAGCTGGGCACGCTGATTACGATGAAGTGTAGATGTAGATCGAAACCGAAACCGACCGTCAAGTGGATGCGAAAGAAACAGGAAGTCAAATCATCGAACAAGGTCGCCCTCGAGGTGAAAACCATCGAAGAGGACACCTACGAGCTGACGCTGAACATCAAAGATCCGAGCGCCGAGGATGGCGGCAGCTACTCGTGCGTCATCAGCAACGAGTTCGGCGAAAGCAGCGCCACCCTGAATCTGAACATCGAATCCGAACAGGAATCGACCAAGAACGCTCCGATCTTCGTTGAGAAGCCGCACATTGTTTCGCTCGATAATGGCAAACTGGTGCGGATGGAGTGCAAGGTCAAAACCGATATCAAACCAGACATCACCTGGACTCGGGAGGGCAAACTGCTGCAGGAAACCAGCAAGCTCAAGATGACGATGACGACTGAGAAGGACGTCTACCATATCTCGCTGGTGCTGAAGGATCCACAGACGGAAGACTCCGGCACGTACAAGTGCAACATCAAGAATCTTCTCGGTGAATTAAATGCCAATTTAATTCTTAACATTGAGAGTAAGTATATTCACTGTTGCGGCATTTTTGGCCTTTGATGCTTACCAGTTTCTTTCTCTTTCCTATCATCTGCAGTTGTTCCAGTGATCAAAGAAAAACCAAAACTGGTAACGAACGTGAAGAAGCGAACGGCATCGATCGAGTGTTCGGTGGCGTCTCGCTTTAAACCGGAGTGCATTTGGATGAAGGAGACCACGGTGATCAAGGAAACGCACCGTCACCTGATCAAGATTGAGGAGACGCGCGAGGGCGAGTTCTCGGTGCGGCTCAGCATTTCCGAAATGAGCGAGGCCGACTTCGGTGCCTACAAACTGGTGGCCAAGAACGACAAGGGCCAGGCCACCTCGCAGGTCATCGAGATCAAGGACATCGTGTTCGAAAAGCCACCGCCGACCAAGCCGATTATCGACCAGAAGCTGAAGGACGTGGAAATCGACGAGGGTGGCAACCTGGAGCTGGTCGTTGGGCTGAAGAACCCAGACAAGCACTTCAAGGTGTACTGGATGAAGAACAAAACCGTTCTGAAGGCCAGCGAAACCGTCATTCAGGAGTTCAATGGAAGAACGGCATCGTTGAAGGTCATGAATTGTACCGTCGAGGATGCTGCCACCTACAAGGTGTCGATCAGCAACGAAATCCAGAGCGATGAGTCCGAATCGAAGGTGACGATAAAGGCGAAACCGAAGAAGAAGGACGAAGAAAAGAAGAAGGTTGTCAAGAAGGTCGAGGAGAAGAAGGAGGAAAAGAAGGAAGAGAAGGTCGAAGAAAAGAAGGTCGAGCTCAAGGTGGAAAAGAAGGTCGAAGAGAAGAAGGCCGAGGTCAAGGTGGAAGAAAAGAAGCTGGAAGTCAAGGTCGAAGAGAAAAAGGCTGAGGTCAAGGTGGAAGCCAAGAAGACCGAGGTCAAGGTGGAAGAGAAGAAGGCCGAGCTCAAGGTGGAAGAGAAGAAGGTTGAAGCCAAGAAGGTCGAAGAGAAGAAGGTCGAAGAAAAGAAGGTTGAGCTGAAGAAGGTTGAGGAGAAGAAGGTCGAGGAGAAGAAGGTCGAAGAGAAGAAGGCCCTCAAGAAGACGGAAGCTAAGAAGGAAGAAAAGATCGAGATTAAGATCGAAGAGGAGAAGAAGGTCGCCGGCAAGAAGGAGGACAAAATCGAAATCAAGATCGAAGAAGAGAAGAAGGTATGGGTAGCTTGGTTCGAACGCCAATAAAAATTTCAACGAAATTTCTTATCTTTTACAGCCCGCACAGAAAGGACTCGAGGCCCCGAGCATCGAAATCGTTCGTGACAAGAACGGCCGACGGGGTTCATTCCTTGACGATGGAAGGCGACCAAGTTTGTTGCAAACCGACGATGTGAGTATTGGAGCCCGGATCAACTGTTCCGTACCAATCGATTGTAATTTGTTCCAATTTAATCTCGTGTATACTTTTGTATTAGTATCTAAGTATCGAAAGGAGATCTCCAAAATCGAATTCTTTTCTGAAATATTCACTCAAATGCCAACCTGTACATCGATTAAGTTTGGGAAATCAATCCCTCGTACAGGGTTGATGGTCCCACAACATATTTTTAACTGTTTTTTTTTTTATAACTAATAATCTGTTTATTTCTCCTTGACGATTATCTACGACGTTGCATGATTTGATCGGTTTCATCTTATCCAACTGCGACCCTCTTAGACAAAACTGCGACCCGGAGAAGTGCTTGACGATCGAAAGGTGAATATTTGGGACCTGAAGAGCTGGGCCAGAATTGCCCCACTCAATCCAGGGACTAATTATTCACCCAAATGCTAACGAACTACATCGATGTCGACATCGATCGTCGATCGAGCTGACTCCGGATCGGGTTACGTGTTACAAACGTTTTTGAAACCTATAGCTGTGGCAATAGACTGAGTCGATGTGGGGTCTTTTTTGATTATCTCAAACCCTGGGGTATGAAATGCTTCGTTTTGGTTCAAAACTCATCCATGGTTTTTTGAAGAATTTTTAAGTAACGTTTACATGAGTTAATTTGATCTTTAAGGTTTGTATGGAAAAATTGAATATTTTGTACTGAAAATCAACATTATTTTCGTTTCTTCTGAGGAACCGAGTCTGCTTCTGGTTTTTGAGTTTATTAATAAATTTTTAATGAAAATTTTCCGCTTAACAACTTTGTCCATGACCGTAACTTCGTATCTTATTAGGCAAAAAAGTTATTAGCTAATAAATAGGGATATGTCTTTTGACATTGAAAAACAATAAATTGAATTGACATCACTGCTGATGCCTCGCGAAGTATTCCATGGCAAGTTGTCATACAATACCTCGCTAGGCACCCAGCAGTGATGTCAATTGAATTTATTGGTTTTCAATGCCAAACTGTTTTGCCTTATAAGATACAAAGTTACGGTCTTGGACAAAGTTGTTCAGCAAAAAATTTCCTTTGGAATTTGCACAAAACCCACAAGCAGGCTCAGTTCCACAGAAGAAACAAAAATAATGGAAAATTTCATTTCAGTACAAAATATGCCATTTTTCCATACAACCCTAAAAGTTCAAATTTACTTATGTAAATCTATCACAATCACAACTCAAAAACTAATCAAACAAATGAAACAAAAAATTTGGTATGGGATGGTTTTAGGGTACAAGAAACAGTTCAATGAATATTCTGCACCCATCCCTCTTTCCAATGGGGAGATAGAAAGAGAGGAGGGGGGTCCCTTATAACTGAGCAAATGGAACCAAATTTGGCTGAATCAAAGCAATCGAAAGATTCTTTTTAATTCAACCACGGAATCTTTCGATTGCTTTGATTCGGTAGAATCATTCTACCAAGTAGGCTCACATCACAATAGTGTGACCAAATTTTGCATGGGAGGATATCAGAATACAATAAATGTTTGTATGATTATATGAAACCCCTCCGTCCTTCCAATGAGGAAAATAGGAGATGGGGGGGGGGGGGGGGGGGGCTTTTCTACAATTTTTTTTAACTGAAGAACTAATCGGACAAATGGGACCAAATTTTTTCGGGGTTTCTTTTGTTGATTTTGTGCGGTGATGTTTTTAAAAAATTAGCTAGTTTTACGTTTCAGTCTACTTTTATTCGACCATCCTCAGCAACACAGCAATTTTCCGCCTGCTAGTGCCGAGCAAAAAGACGAGCTTTTTTTTACTTAAATCGAGCACTTATCGATCAAAAGGGAAAAAAGCTTTCTTCAAAGAGGTTGTTTGCATACAAATAATTATGGACCCTCCCTTTTTTCAAGACGGAGTAGGAAAGAAACAAGTTTTTTTTTCATATTTCATTTGGCATTAACTGACCCGATGTGCTTTGATACACCTTGCATGGAAAAAAATTAAGTTCATTAAAATTGTTGTAGTTAATATAAATTTTCTTTTCGATTGAATTTCAATATTAAAGAGTCTATTCGAACAAAAAATGCAACATTTTTTTGTGAATAATTTTTTGAAGGTAGGAATGAAAATTGATGAAATTTTCAGCGAAGCCACCTAGTAATGTAATGTGTTTGTGTGCATAATTTGGTAACAATCTGTCAAGTCGTTTTTGAGATACCTTTGAAAACTGAAACAAGTTAACAAAATTTTTTGAGCAGGAATGAGAAAAACTCAGGAAATCCTAGTTAGAGACCTTGAAACAGCTGGAAATCAACTTATTGAACAAAATTGCATATGGGAAATCAATTAAGAAGTGCAAGAGGGTCTAACAGTGAGCTCAAATTTCAATTTTAGTTAAAATGATTGATTCCATGAAGTTCCCCACGTTGGGCGCCAAGATGTAGCCGCCACTGACCGATCCCTTACTGGCGTACGACTTAAGCGCCACTCCGTTAGGAAATCGTACGCCACGGTTTAATATGCCCGGTGAGGGCGAGTCCATAAATTGTCCTTTAAAGTGGTTAAGGATCGGATCAGATAGGGCTCTCCAAATAGCTAACCCAAAACGCGACGAAACTAGTTCATCATACCAAAATTGCAATCAACCAATATAAAATATCGGAACAACTCAATTATAGTCCGCCCATACCTGGCGATCTCATCACTCAGCTGACGACCTCCCGAATCCCAATTACAACCAACAATTTAGGCGCATATGTCCTTCCCCGGACTACCCCAGTGTGGTCAAAATCCTCAATAAACCAATTAATAAGCTCAGGGGTCAATTACGGTTTAACAATTTTATTCTTTACGTTAAGTTTTTGATTATGGCATTTTTAAATGTATCCTACTGTCTAGCTCCTACTTGCGTGCAATCATTTAAACGCCTAAATTTATACCTCTCCATACGTGCGTGTTTTCATGCGACAAGCTTTCGAGCAGCATAGCTTGTCGCACTCAAATTAATGCTTTTGATAGTGGGGCTTCCGTTAAGGATGGAACGGAAATTCGGCCTCGACACTAAATGTTGCGCAAAACGGAGATCAGATCACCGTCGTTCAGGAAATGCATGAATCCCCAACTAGAGAGTCATATATGGATGACCCCTTCAATGCCAATCACTGGTTATTGGAATGGACTCACCGATTCCAACGCTCCTGTTACTCGCAGCAGACGGAGAGACGACTGGCGGGACTGATATGTAACGAATCACGCTGCTCTGGATGCTGTTGGCTATGTTAGCACCGTTCGGGCGCTCGCTGAAGGTGTCTATATCGATCGTCTCACCGCCTGTGCTGAGCCGATGTGCCTGTGCTTGACCTGGGGTCAAAGGTCGCTGACCTACGCTGTGGCTTGCTACCTGACCTTGAACGGCTGCTACGTGTTGTTAGATGTTGGCTGCAACGATAGTCTGCGCTGCTCTGACCACGTGGAGTTCCCGTAACTCCCACCGGGACGTTATGTTGGCGAAACGTCCCGCTTCCGACGAATGCTGTTGTCGGGTGTTCCGGAGCAACGGGAAAACGGCAGCAGCGGAGTGCGACGAGGTCCCCGTGAGACCGATCTGAGAATAGACGTGCCTATTCGACACCAGAAAGCATTAAAACACGCACGAAAAACCTAGCACGTATATGCTACCTTTAACGAACTAATTGTTACGCAACCTTTCACTTGGTACGCACTTTTCTACTATTAATTATCTAGCTAAAGAAATTGAAAAAAGAAACTATAAACTAACTGAAAACTCTGACCACACATCAATTTACATTGATTCGGACTCAATGTAGCTCGGCCCACGTACACGTCCACTGCCAATCACGCTCAAGAAACATTTGATCGTCTCCTTGAGCTCTCAGTGCAGGGAAAGAGATCTTGCTACAAACGCCCTCGGCGGAAGTTCATCATCCTCGAGAGCTCTAAAGATTATCTCAAGAGATTAGAGATTCGGCTAATTCATTAGGATCGCAGTAGCTAATTGATTCTAGCTGAAACGATTCAACACCCACGGGAGAATGTATGAACGCGACCTCTGGCGTGTCTAACCGCATTGCTCAAACCGTCGATCGCGCGAATCGATATTATGCTCGAGATAGATCGAGGGGCGGACAAACTGGGCCTACTTTAAGGCGGAGAGTAAATGTTGAATTTTCGAACATGCGGACTGCTACAGAAGTTAAGGAATGTGAGATGTTTTATCAAGCACAATAAAAAAAATGGTAAATTTTTATCACTGGCTCGTCTAGCTAACTAATAAACTGGCCCGACTTTATTTTTACAATGAGTAAGTGCTGCCCACCGGTAAAATAAACAAAATACGGTGGCCAAATCGTGCGCAAAATATTTGGACCGCTGCTGGTGGGGAGATAATTTGAGAAAAAAAAATCGTAACGAACAGCAAAACGCATTCTTTACCGGGTACCTGGCAGGTTTTCAACCAGATTCTTTTCTTTTACAAGTGGAAAAAATTAAAAATTTGATGCATGTTAATTGAGGAGGCTGACGGTCTGTGGAAGCTGCAAATCGGTCAGTGTTTCATAAACAAAGAAAACTGCCTCCGAAAGCGACCATTTTCCATGCATAACACTTCAATAGGTCCTGCAAAGTTTATACCTTGTTTTGGTTGGATCTGAAATAATGCCATTACGCGGAAGCTGCCCACCGGTGAAAGAAACTCAATACGGTGGTCAAATCATGGGCAAAATATTTGGACTGATAGTTGAGATATTTTGAATAATTTTGTAATGAACAACAAAACGAACCCTTTAGCGGTCATCTGGCAGGTTTCAAACCAGGAATTCATCGTTGACAAGTCTCGTCTGTATGTGACCATTTCCTCTGCAAAGTACTTCAATACTTCTATTACACAAAAACTGTGGTGAAGTGATAAAAAGTCAAATATATTGTTTTTGTGCCGAAGGAGGAAAACTGGCTAAATTTGTCATAACATCGAATTAGAAATTTTTAGTAATTTTGAAGGCCTAGCTTCAGAAAATAGAAAACGTAATCAAAAATAGACTTCAGTTAAAAAAAAAAACCAGTGCTTTATAGTATACACTATAGATGGAGCGAGTGGTGCCCAAAAATGAAAGTCGAAAAACTTCTTATTTGGATGCTATCTCAAAAACGACTTGATAGAACGTCACAAAAATGTAAATATGTAAACATTAACTTCTAGGCAGCTTCGCTGAAAATTTCATCAATTTCCACCGATGCATTCAAAAGTTATTCACAAACAAGTGTAGCATTTTTTCGGATACACTTTGATTTTTCATCGCATCTGAGCGTAACTACAAGATTTCAAGCTTGCAGAAGTCATCCTTTAGAAAATAAAAATAGGATGGATCTTCAATAAATAAACCCTTTAAGTTTGAAAAAAAGTCACCCCTTTTTGAAGCGGGAGAAGTAATTAGATACAGGCAAATTTGTATATAGTTGAAAAGTGTGACAAACTTTATGAAAACATTGAAACATTGCACAATGGGGGAAAAAGTGTATAAACCGCGAAGAAATTCAATATCTTCCGTCCTACATGAACCAACTTTGCTTTCGTGAAAATGTCCGGAAAATCGATTGATCATAGTTTCAGACACCACACGAGCTTACGAACGGAGATTTAGTGCCTTTTGAACCCCTATTTCCCCTTTATTTTCACCGATTTTGACAACAAAATTTTGAACAAAACTAGATCTATCTTGTGCGATTTTTTTCTCTGAATCAAAGGAAGGCTCTTTGAGCCAACACACGCATCGGAAAATGAAGTTATAACCGTTTTACCCTCATTTTTCAATTAATTGGGAAAAACGCATGTTCGGACTTGAAAATTTTGAATAAAATGCGACCTATCTTGAATGATTTTTTCCAGAGAAGTCGAATTCAGGCTGTTAGAGCCACCACACGCATTGGGAAATAGAGTTATGGCTGTTTTAACCTAAATTCCCCTTCATTTTTTAATTAATTGAGAAAACAGCATGTTCGGACTTGAAAATTTCGATTCAAATGAGACTTATCTTGTGTGGTTTTTTCGAGGAATCAAATGGAGGCTATTAGAGACACCATACGCACCGTAAAATAGAGCTATGACCGTTTTACCCTCAATGTCCCAACATTTTCAATATAGTTCAGAAAAAGCATGTTCGGACTTTACAATTTTGAATCAAATGAGGCCTAGCTTGTGTGTTTTTGCTCAGGAATGGAATGAAGGCTATTTGAGCCATCAAACGCATCTCAAAATGGAGTTATGGCTGTTTTAACCTAAATTCTCCTACATATTTTAAATAAAATAAATTCTCCTACATATTTTAAATATTTCAGAAAAAGCACGTTCTGACTCGAAAATTTTGAACCAAATAAGAATTATCTTGTTTGATTTTTTTTGAGAAATCGAGTGCAGGCAAATAGCCGCACGCTTCGGAAAATGGAATTATAACCGTTTTATCCACAATTTCTTAACATTTTAAATATAGTTCAGAAAAAGCTTGTTCGAACTTAAAAATTTTGGCCCAAATGAGATTTATCTTATGTGATTTTCCCATGTGGAAAAACCTGCAAACGAGAAAAACGCGATTGAAATATCAGCTATATTTCCAATTTATCTCTCAAACTAAAAAATCACCGACAGTTTTTTCGTAGTGAACAGTTCAAGTTGATCATTTTACAATATTTTCTGCCAAAAAAAAATTTCCTCCAAAAAATATCAAATTAGAACCAAAAATGCTCCGTGTGACACTTTTTCGTAGAATCAGAACGCATGCCGATGCTAGTTCTATGAAAAACTGTCACACGGCTACAATTTTTCCATCATCTTAAAAGTTCGCGTAGTTTAGTTTTTTCTCAAAAACTCATGCTAAGCCGTAAGTTGAGAAAAACGTTCCTCTTTGTTTATAAAAATGTATAGTTGAGTATGGATCCTGTAAGAAAAGCCTACCGAAAAGTGTGAAAAGTTCTTCGAATAAAACACTCAAGGCTTCTCGCTCCTCCTCTGCCCTCTATTGAAGTGTTCTTTTTAGTGAATAACATTAAATTTAACAGTTTGAACTCATCTTAAGAGAATTTTTTGAAAAAATTGCATTTTTCATAGAATTTTTCTAGTGTGACATTCTTGCGTAGAACTATCAACATAGAGACAACCACCTTGATGAAAATTTTGTATAAGTTCAGAACAAAATATACTTGTTTGTGTTTTTATTCGAAAGTTAACACTAAAAGAGACCGTTTCCAGCAAAAAAGTGAAAATGACCCAAAAGTCGCATGGGACATTCTTCCTTGGAACGGCAGTACATTTGTTCTAAAATTGTCCAGTTCGAGCAAGCTTTTTTCTGAATTTATTGAAAAATATTGGGAAATTAAGGGTAAAACAGCCATAACTCCAGTAAGCGATGCGTGCGGTGGCTCAAAGTTCCTTAGTTTGATTCCTCGAAAACAATCACACAAAATAAGTCTCAAATACTGTGGTTTAGTCCAGTGATGGAATCAATCGATTATCTTCTTATAGCTTCCATACAGCCAAGAGGTTCGGAGGTTTATCTAAATCAGTGTTATTTCCCAATTATTTGGATGCAAACGTAGAAATAAATCAATCATATTCACTTTTCGGGAATGAGTATGGCTGTGAGTTCCGTCCGAAAGCGAACGGGTTTCAGCTAAATAATAATGGTGCGATGCACTTTCTACTGGGTATCGATGATCTTAAAATAGTGCAGAACAAATGTTTTCCTGCCATCTTTTCGATCCAATCAGTGACCGCGACGCCGCACTTTTAATTATCCGAATGGCATCTCGAATTATTCCTGCGGCAAACAGGTGCCAAGCGTGTTCTTTTTTTCTCAACCATTTCCTCTGATTTTCCGAGAGTTGTTGATGGCACACCGGGGAAACTTTGGAAGGAAGCTAGAAGGTGTCTTGTAGTTTTTTTTCCCCTGAACATGATGATAAATGTTGAGAGCACTAATTCTGCACTGCCATTAATCTGTTGATTTGATTTTCGGTGTCTCGTCGCTTTGTGTGATATTCAAATGCGGTGGGTCGTCCAAAAATGCGGATTGTTAAAATTATGTTTCTCTATTTGTACGTGATCAAATTTTCACATTTTGCCGGGTTCGGAAACAATTTTTCGAAGGGTCAACTGAGTCTCGGCAGAAACGTTCCGGTTTCGATCGACGCTCTTTGCCTGTATGCTCTAGAATGGAATCCATCACCCGTCGTTGTTGGTGGCGATTTGATGGATTAGAAAAAAGCATTAGCTTCATTGCCGCAATAATACTAAACCAAGTTTTATTTCTTTACACTTTGTTTTTCGCATTCATTGCGATCGCACCTCATTCTGATTTCCGAAACGGAACGCTGCCGTTGCGGTTATATTCGGTTTGGACATTGAAACTTTTAAAAATACCAATTTCGGCCAATGGATGGATCATCGGACGGTTTGCAGAAACGGCGCCCATCAATTGATGTGCGACGGCCGAGCATCGCGGATATGGACGAAAAAATCAACCAACCCTCGACGCCGCTGCGAGCCATCGGAGAAGAAGGCAAAGCTGCCTGCATCGTTGACTTCCAGGAGAGCTATTCCGCCGTTGAAGGTTTGCAACCCGATTTCCGACTGGCTGCTTTCACTGCTTCCGCTTTCGCAAATAGTTTCGCTTATCTTCGTGGAAATCACAATATTTCAATAGCTACAGATAGAGCTTTCGCTTGCTTTCGCAAAAAATGCACCTCAGTTACTTCGAAACGCTAACAAACTTCTTCCGCACAGATCAAACCGGTTACATTTCGGTGCAAGTCGAAGGTAATCCGGCGCCAACGTGGAAGTTCTTCAAGGGTATCACCGAACTCAACGATGGTGGCCGATACAAACATCACACCGACGGAGAGAGCAACACCATCACCCTTTGCATCCGAAAGGTCAAGCCCAACGACGAGGGCAAATACCGGGTGGTGGTGTCCAATCCTCACGGCGAGGACAGTGCCGATGTGCAGCTGTACGTGTCCGATTCCAGCGGCATGGATTTCCGTGCTATGTTGAAGAAACGCAAATACGCCAAGTGGGGCAAGGAGGAGAAGGACCCAGACTGGGGCGACCTGAAGGAGGTGGAAAAACCGAAACCTCAACTCAAGAAAGTCGAAAGGGTAGGCCAGCTTCCACTGAGCCACGAACGCTTACCATCGAATGCGGGGCCTCCAATACCTGGTGTCACTAACAACCCCATTCTATGTTTTGTGTTTCTGTTTTGATCGCAACTCCGTGCCATTTCTGGATAATCCTTTCAGATTGGCATGGAGTTCCACTGCAAAATTCAACTCATCTAACAAACTTTTCCAATCCTTCTAGAAACAAGATACTTTCTCGAAACCACTGGTCGATATCACCTGCAAGGAGGGCAAAGAGAAGAAGGTCGTGTTCGAGGCCTCGTTCACCAAACCCAACGCCAAGGCCAAGTGGATGCTGCGCAAGGACGAAATCTTCACCGGCCAGAAGTACAAATTCAAGGTCGAGGGCGAGAACTACCTGTGTGCGATCTTCAATCCCAAGGTCGAGGACAGTGGCAAGTACACCCTGGAGATTGCCGGAATTGCTTGTTCCGCCTATCTGACCGTCGAGGAGGCTGACCCAGTGTACAAGTTCACCAAGCTGCTCAAGAAGACCGAGAAGGGCTTCGTACAGCACGATACCCATCTGGAGTGTGCCGTTGACAATTCGCTGGCACCGATCTCCTGGTGGAAGGGAGAGACCAAGCTGGAGAACAATGATAAGTATGTCATTGGAAAGGATCTCCAAGGCACTGTCAACCTAATCATCAAGAACACCGTCAACGAAGATGCCGACACCTACACCTGTAAAATCGACAAACAAACGGACAAAACCGAAACCAAGCTCAAGGTTATGGAGTACAATTACAAGTTCACCAAGGTACTCAAGAGCCAGTCGTTGTTCGTTAAGGATACGGTTACGTTGGCTTGTGAGCTGGATCATGTGCTCGGAACGGTCGAATGGTTCAAGGGAGACACCAAGGTTGTCGAAAACGATAAGGTCCAGATCATCAAGGATGGTCGTAAGCACAAGCTTGTTCTCAAGGATGTCGAGAAGGCTGACAGTGGAATGTACCGATGCGTGAGCAACGCCGACAAAACCGAAGCTGAAATAAGTGTTAAGCGTAAGTTTTATCCTCGGAAACTTAAACAAACCCCATGTTCTAACACTTGAATTTCCGCCTTCAGGACCAAACAAGATCATGAAGAAGATGAAGGACGCCGTCGGGGATGAAACGCAACCAATTACCCTGGAGGTGCAGTTCCAGGACGAAGAAGCCGAGTTTGCGTTCTTCCTTGGCGATACCGAGCTGAAGAAGAGTGACCGAATCGATATCGTCTCGCTTGGCGATGGAACCCATCAGCTGATCTTCAAGCAGCTGGAACTGAGCGATGCCGGCGAGATTCGGTGCGAGTGCGGTCCTCTTACCAGCAAATGTACGCTGAAGGTCAACAAGAAGGAGACGAAGCCCAAGTTCGAAGTTCCGCCCAAGGTGGAAGCCCCTGCCAAGGAGCCGAAGGTGGTCGAAATTCCATTCACAAGTAAGTGCGCATTTGACGGGGTGCCATTGCATATTGGGGTTTTACACATCTGTCGTCCAAATAAATTCACTTTCAATTTTCGTCTTTTATTCACTGTACTTTAAACCATTCTGTGCAGCCGGTGAGTCTCGCCAATCCAAGGTCACCGCCAAGGTGTTCAAGGATGGTAAACCAGTACCACTGGAAGATGTTGATATAGTTGTAGAGAAGGACAAAGTCGTTCTCAAGTTTAAGAAAACCGAGTTCAAGGACTCGGGCGAGTTCAAAATTGTATTGGAGAATGCTCAAGGTACTGAGGAGCATACCACCAATGTTGTATTCCAGGACAAACCGCAGGCTCCGCAGGATATCGAGTGTACCAATATTTTCCAGACACGCTGCGTGGTCAAGTGGAAGGCACCCGTCAACGATGGTGGAGCACCACTGGAGAAGTACGTGCTGGAACGACAAGATGTATTCAAACGATCGGGCTGGGATGTTCTCCAGGAAGTGCCTGGTGATACATTGAAATTCGCTTGCACCGATTTGGTTGCGGGTAGACATTACAAATTCCGTGTGAAAGCTGTCAACAAAATGGGTCAATCGGAATACTGTAGCATGGAAGATGACATCATTGCCAAGGACCCGTGGAATGAGCCAGATCCCCCACGAGATCTGATCATTTCAGATTGGGACAAAGATTTCGTTGAGCTCACATGGAAAGTACCTGCTACCGATGGTGGCGCACCCATTGAGAGCTACGTTGTAGAATATAAACCATATACTGCGGCAAATTGGAAGCCGTACGAAGATGTTGGTCCAAATTGCCTCACATCCACTGTTCGAGGACTCAAGGAAGGCGAAACGTTTGAGTTCCGCGTAAAAGCCGTCAATAAAGGTGGTGCCAGTAAGCCAAGCAACAGTACGGAGCCACTTAAAATCAGAGACAGATACGTCAAACCATTCATCGAGGGTGAAGGTATCAAACCGATCACGCTTAAAAAGGGGCAAACTATTCGCTACTATGTGCAATACGGTGGTGAGCCCGAACCGGAGGTAGTCTGGAAGAAGGATGACATTCTTGTTATCTGTGATTCCGAAAAACGGAAAACGATAGATGTTGAACACAATGCAACCACCATTCAAGTTCGCCACGCGGTCCGAGCCGATTCAGGCAATTACAAACTAACACTTAAGAACAGTAGCGGTGAGTTCGTGACCGAAGCTAAAGTTCTCGTACTTGATGTCCCAACGCAGCCAATCGGTCCGATCAAAATTGAAAAGGCCCGAGCAAACCATGTGGTCATCAGCTGGAAGCCACCAGAAGATAGTGGCGGCTGCCCCTTGACCGGATACCTTCTGGAAAAGATGGACGTAGAAAACGGAACATGGCTGCAGGCCGGAGAATGTGGTGCCGATCAACTCTCTTTTGACTTCCAGCATTTACAAAAAGGAAGGAAGTTTGAGTTCCGTGTCAAAGCGTACAACAAGGAAGGTGAATCGACACCACTCGAAACACTGCTTGCGGTAAAAACTGTCAATCCCTATGGTAAGTCTGAAAACGTCTTTTCTGGTCGATGTTATAGTTTTTCAATTTCGGAAGACTTTGTCAAAATTCGCCATCTGAACTCGAAAAAAATGTTGATATAGTTGCGAGGTCAGCTTAAACCTAACGCTGTCTCAAAATGGTACCAAACATACTTTCCTCTTAACCCGTGTTTTCCTAACAGAGCCGCCAGTTCCGCCAGGCAAACCAACCGTGGATGACTACGGTGTCGACTTCGTCGAACTGAAATGGACGCCACCGGAGAAGGACGGTGGACGACCAATCACTCACTACATCATCGAATTCAAAAACAAATTCCTTACGGATTGGACCGAATGTGCCAAGACAGAGACGGCCGATTGCGTTGGTAAGGTGCACGGCCTGAAGGAGAAG